>NW_003307633.1:276333-293331 GCF_000143455.1 Volvox carteri f. nagariensis
GAAATCTAAGAATGCGTGTGTAGCCTTGGAAGGCCTGGACCACGCTTTCTCACAAGACGAGGTAAAAGAGCAATAATAGCTAAACGATGGTCTGTCGAAGTGCACACTGGAATGGTAGAGGAAGCGATGAAGGGGGTGAGGTTTGTGGAAGTATAGATTCGATCAAGACGTGACCCTCCCGACACACTTGTTTTATAGAAAAACGAAAGGTCGCGACGGGTAGGGTGGAGGTAGCGATATGTGTCTACCATATCCGGGCAGCATTCGGAGAAAGCCTTAGCTAAGGATAAGTCCGCGGGTCTACTCCCTTCTCCTGTGGTGGAATCTAGCATCGGATTATGGACAAAATTAAAATCTCCAGCCCAAAGCAAATGATCATCCTGTCCTATCCTATTTACCACATCGCCAAGAGAATGCACACACGCCTTCCTCTGATCTATCGAGTAACTAGATGTCATGAGGTACAAATTAATCAAATGAATACGGTGACCACACCACGTGAACGAAACCGACGCGCTACGGCCTTGGGGAATGTTAGCCGGAAGTAGTCGTGCCGGTGTTTGTATTATTTTAAAGTCGCGATAAAGATCTTTGCGCACTAGCACTAACACTCCAGCCGTCCGGGCATTGGTCGTGGGGGATTGTGCTATTATATCCCATCCCGGTATCCCTATTTTCTGAGCCGCGAATTGCAATTCTCTAGTGAGAATTGTCAGGTCTCCATCTCCCAAATGATGTGTCTCCTGTAAACAAATGACATCTAACCTATGTTGGGCCCATACTCTAGCCGCAGCATGGATACGAGTAAATGCTGATTAGTGCTGGTGCGTCAAGTTCTGGGGCCGGTACTTTCTGCTCTTGTGGAGTTGTTTTGCTGGGTTTTGAGTCTTGCATTAGAAGTTATCGAACCTGGACCGTAGTCAATGGTCCGCGGGCGCAGGGCGTGCCGGTCGTGCAGTCATATTACAGGTGATTAATATGTCCTAAGTTGGTTTAGTTTTACTTGACGTATGAAAGGGAAGGGTGGGCGAAGCTGGGAACGGGGGCGTAGGCTTGCGAGGGTCCGGGATGAGGCTGCGGTAGGGTCGGCCATGGGGTCGAGTTCGGAAGGTCGGCCACGGCGGCGCGGACGGCGGCGGCGATGGTCTCCTGAAGCGAGGGGACGTATGGTTCGGTGACGGAGGTGGTGGGGACGGAGTCGACGATGGGGACGGTAGGGACGGGGTTGACCATAGGGGGAATGGGCGTGAGCGTCGTAAACGGAGACTCGTGGACGTTGCTCGGGAGTTCCGCGGACCGCGAACGGGATCGGTCGCGGTTGGCGTCCGTGGGAACGAGAGCCATCGGGGAAGATGAAGACGAAGATGAAGACGATGGCGCGATGGCGCGATGGCGCGACGACGCGACGACGACGAAGACGAAGAGCTCGGCGAGGAGGATCACCTAGGCTCTGATACCAATTGAAAGGGAACCAGGCCACACCTAACAACTGGGAAGCGTAAGCCGGCTTTACTTGCCGAAAAACTTGCGTAGGCACAGATGATCGGTTTTCAAACTCAACTTAGACTTACAATGTTCATAATTTGGTCCGCTTAAATAGTCATATTAGCGCGCCATAACCTCACACGTTGTACACGCAAGTTCAAGCTCCACTAGCTCCGAAGATACGACATGGTTTCAGAAGCGCGCGTTAACGAACTGCAAAACATTACAACGTAGGGAGGTACTGGTGTTTGATGTGAATCGCTCGGAGAGCGATATTGTTAGTTGTGGATGCGCCTTTTCTCGTTTCGCCTTTTTTGTGTTCGGACGGTATGTACGAGGATTCCCGCGAATAATCCTGATGCGATGGATGCGATTCGGTTGTCCGCGCGCGATCTTTTGTACTAAACTTATTACGATAAGTTTGGGGCTTGACGATTATTTGTCTACGCAGCTTCAACGAATAGAAAGAGCTTACCCGAGGACCCGTAGAGAACGATTGTTGAATCGTTACAAGGTAGGCAAGCAAAGCTTTGGCAAATTGCCCGTTACAGGCTGCTGCTGTCGCTACTGCTGCTGCTGGACGTGGCCCCCCGGTAAGATAATTGTGATAGTTGGATAATCAGATAGGTAATGCCTTATACCTCGCCATCCCGCATGGATGGATGGATGGATGGATGGATGTTACAAGCTTCAGCGAGCTCGTACGGCCCAAACGAACCCGGAGGCTCATGAACCGCTTTGACAGCGCCGTCGATAGGAAAAAAGAGAAAAAATAAACAAAAACAGTTTTACGCGAGAAGAAAACGAATGTTTATGAGAAAGAAAGGCGTCAACTTGACTCTGAAACACAATTGCCTGTTATCGCCGAGAAAGTTAGGTAGCTAGGTGCTCACGCCGGGATCGAAACATCTCAAAAATTGCCTTCGCAAGACCGCGCTGATCATCCACTTGCATGATATCACGAATATCCGCGTTGACGGGCACACCGAGGTCCCAGAGCTTCTGTCGCGCAGACACAATCGCCGGGCATTCTACCAAGTAATGTTTCTCCTCAATAGCTCCAATGCTACGACACACAGCCCACACGCGTAGCCCTGTTGCTCTCGCTGTTAACCGCCAAGTCGGAGACACACAAACGAAAACGGATTAGGGCACGATGATGCGCCGGGGGGACATAACCCGCGTACGGCTTCGGTGGCCCCATCCAGTGCTTATCTTCACGCCGGGCTTCCTACCGTTCGTAGCGAAAGCTCTAGGGTCCACAGCCAGCCTGTCATTCGCCCAGTCGTCGTTGACACGTGCCCTAAGGGTGTCCATCAGCGCTTCGACATCAAGCCTGCAGGCCGAGTAACGTCTAACCCTCATATCAATGCTTCCCCCGACTGCTTCCTCGTCCCTGTCATGCTTTAAGTGGTCAAGGAATACGAATGACTTTGGATCCCCAACCATCAAACTGCAAATTCGTTATTTACGCCAAACGAATTTCCTGACGGAAGGCGCTGTGGTATACGCTACCAGTGTCCTCCACCAAGCTATTCCAGAAGCGAAATACGGATTCAGCCCAGTGCAGCTGTAGCGCCATCTGCCCTAGCTCCCGAAAGAAAAGCTAGAGGGTTGGTACGGAGGTCCCTACCAGTTGCTTCATGAACAAGATTTGGAGCTTGGCCATTCGGTCTCGTACAGGAACATAGCATGACCGCGCTGCCTCGTTAGCCGGATAGCCCTTTTCCAACATCGTGAGGACCTGGTCAGGCATCCACACCTGCGAGCCATACGATAAGACAGAACGCACTTGTGCATTGAAACACTTCATGCCGACGCTAGGTAGCAGCAGACCCTGCCGGCGCAGCTTGTTGCGCAGAGCAAACATAGCCCGTTGGCCAGCCGAGAACAGCTCATCTGTGCAAGACGCAAAACCCGAGTCTGGTCCGAAGCGCAGCCCCAGTATCAGGCACGTGTTTTTTTCCAGGTAACCTGTCGGAACATCGGTAGCCCCTCTTCAAGTACGCGCATGGTGACCGGGTTATATGCGCTGAGAGCATAGACCTGCCTTCTAACCTGACCATTGGGATGAAAAAACAGCACCTCACATTTTTGCACGTTGACAGTGAGACCGAAAGCCTCCGACCACTCCCGCAGTGCCCGTAGTAAGCAAGCTCATCAACCGTCTCAGTGACATCGCGAATAGGCTCAGGTCATCAGCGTAGAGGGTTAGGGGCACTCGATGATCTTCTACGCTAGGGGTTTCATGTCTGTCGTATTTATTGTACGGCGGTCTCACTCCCTACAATCGTTTATCCGCCGTTGGTGTTGTGCTCTGAGGCAAGTCCCCTCTCTTGCCTCTGTCTCCTGGATGCCTGGGACGCGGAGGTCACCTGTTGGCTGCGTGTTCAGGGTACGGATGTGGATATGTGGTATCTGTATGTAACGGACGTCATAACTGGAAGTCCTCTGCGCAAATTACTCATGCCGCGCATTGTACAGTGCTGTGCTTATGTAGCTGGATAGGTAGGGGGATAGGTAGGTAGGTGGATAGGTAGGTAGGTAGGTAGGTAGGTAGGTAGGTAGGTAGGTAGGTAGGCAAAGGGGCGAAGGCAAAGTAAGGGAAAGTACTGAAGGGCAGTGCATGTGGCCGTTCTATGATTATAAATCACCATCACCATCATCAACAGAAATATGAGCTCGGGCACGTCGCTAGTGTCGGGAGGAACGCGGAGGAAGTAGAGCGCGATGTGCGGTTTGCGGTTTGGGGAAAACTTTCCCTAAGGGTTGAAGTTTCAAGAGGTGGTGGTGAGGAGAAAGATGGTGAGCCGAGGAGCTGGAAGATGCGAAGGTGCAAGAGGTGGGTTTTTTTGAAGTGCGGCCGGTGCGGCTCTGATCGCATCAAATGCGGCTTTGCTTGCTTGAAGGGCTGTACAGTACGTGTCACAGCATTCTTTGGTTGGGCAGCTCTCGATTAGTTACAACAGGCCGCTAACGGCGTCGAAAGTGTGGTGGCTATTGCTTCGACGCACGCGTTTCTTATCCTTTCAAATCCATTTCAAATCGGGGTCTTGAAACCATTTTCTGCTGCTCGCCGCGTTCCACAAACCCCCCCGCCCTTTCCTACTTTTTAGCGGTTTACCGTGGGCCCTACGCTCGGTACATTTCTACCTTCAAATTGGTAACCATGACAAACGTACGATTGGGCAAGTCCGGCGGGAGATTCATGCACAACAATCGACGGCAGCAACCGCTATATGCGGCACGAATGGTAAATAGTAGCTGGCTTTTATTTTAATTCTAGGGACAGTCGGGTATCTATACTCGTTCACTTCACTGTGAGTACGGCGGTTTACGGAGGGTGGGCGACATAGTACTTACAGGATATATAGCGTTCACGAAAATTGCTGCGCATATCCGTGGCCGAAAGGTGGCATGGAGGTGCAATTACTTCACAGGTTGCACAGACGACTGTTTTCACATTTTGGATGTGTGCAACAAAGCAAATCGGTGCTCTGTCTTGGTGCTCTGGTCCGCAGCTTCACGGAAGCTTCGTCTTGCGAATCACGCCTCATGGACTCGGCATTCGAGCCGTCTGACATTTTGTGTTCGGAGGACGTTCGTATACGGAACAGAAGGCTTGGCTCTGCTCGAGATCGGCGGAACGATGTGCGCGTATGCATGGGGTAGCCGCAGGGTGCATCTTTTGACACAACGGGCAAGAAAATACAAACACTGATTTCACACAGTCTTCATTTCCTGTCCACGTGCGAGCTTTCTGAACGGCGTCTAATGCCTTGCTGTCAACGCAGCGAGATGGGACTTCTTGTCCAGGCGCATACATTCTTATGCCCGGCCAGGATGAAAATGTACCGTCGCAATGATGGCCTGTGAACTTCTCCTTGTATGAATAGTCAGATTGATGTTAACGAACACGAATAGTACAGCGCGTCTTTACGTACGTTTCAGAATGGTAAATTATACCTCAAGGAGCAAGGATTATCAACATCACACTATGTACTTAAGCCTGGCGAGCAAAGCTGCGGCGCGTAAGGCGAACGTACTATGGAGCAACTCGAATACACGCCCTCCAAAAAACCGTACGGCGGTGATGGGGTTCAACGGCGAGCGGCACCCGTATAGGCAAACTCGTAAGCTGTATTATAACTAGTTAACTATACATTTTAATCAATACCATCGCCCCGGACTGCTTCATTACCAAGAAACATATGCGTCTATGAGGTTTAGGGCGCAGTCGTGCAAGTTTACTTTCATCTTAAGGTGCACCTGCTAGAAATTTTAAAATATAAGAAACATATGATGACTTTTAAGGCCTCGCTATTAGGCCGCTGACATCCTGAAATGGCGCTGGGAGGTATTTGTGCGTCATTTCCGGTTTGTGCCCTGGCCTGGGCGCTGTTTGCCCTTAATTCCTACGCAAAAACAGTCACCCTAACGAACGGCAAGGTTGAACTAAGGTTCGCAGGGAGGGGATGCGTGGTAGTACGCCCCTGCTGCAACCGAAGCTTTGAACAGCTCGGACTCACCTAATTGCCATCGTTCATGCCTGAACATCACATTTTGGGTACATTTAACTCAGTGTGGGACGAAGAGTGTGTGCTTAGGGAAGGCCAGGACACTTCGGGAATCGACTGCGAAGGCATGTAACTTCCGCCCACCGATTTGGCACTCTCGTAGGCATGTATCGCCTGCTGAAGTCGCTACCGCTAACGAAGAAGCCCTGGCTGCTGGGGCTGCCGAAACCTCCGCTTTAAACCTTGGTTTTGGAGCTGCAGCCCGGCTCAGCTCGGCTCTGCGTGATGCAGCAGTACAAGACCCCGTTTGGGGCCAGGCGCCGTCCAGGCGCATGTTCCTCCTGTCGTACAACGACGACGCACACGCCAAACGCATCATACAAAGCCTACGCGCCCGCCAGGCGCATATCATTTCGTACATCTCCGATCAAAACTTTCTCGTGGCTGCAAGACCAGATGAGGCCCTTCAGATTGCGTTCGAGCATGAAGCGGAGTTGGTGAGACTAGCTGTCGGTGGTGAGGTGGAGGGGGGTGACAAACGAACGAACCAGCGAACTTGAAAGCGAGAGGAGGAGCGAACGAATGAAAGGGGAGAAGGAACGAGCAAAACGAGGGATAGCCGGATGCTAAGAAATATCATTGGTTGGCGGATGGGAAATGGATCGTTATGATTGGGGATGCGGATGCGAACGTGTGTAAGCATGAACGGTCAACCGTCCAACTACCACCTACTAACCACCACCTGCCCGTACTCTCCCAGGCCGAATTGGATCCTAGACTAAAGCTGTCGTCGGAGTGGCGGCCGCTTACGGTGTCAGCTGGCAGCACTAGCGACAGCGGCAATAATGACACTGCTGATTATCCGCTGCCAACGGATTCGGAGCTGGACCTGGCCATGCTGCTGAACACCTTGACGGTGTTCGGCCCGGATCAAAGCTCCGATCCAAATTCAAATTCGAATCTGCCGCGCTATGGAGTCCTCGCTGAGCTCCAGCCGGGTATCACAGTAGATGCGCTAGGGGAGGTGGAGCGGGAGTGGCCCGACCTGCTGGCGGCGGCAGTGGCGGCGCCTGGGGGCGGGCGTCACGGCGAGAATAGCAGGCGATGCCAGCCGATTGTAGTCGCGCCTACCGCGAGCACTACTGCTGTCGGTTCTGTGGTGCGGCTATCGATATACCTGTGCATGAAGGTAAGGATACACGGGGCCGCCAGTATGCATACACGGCCTACACGGGACGCAAATACACACAGCTCACACAGCTTAGAGGACTTACGTGACATGCAAACATACAGGCAGACACATAGACAGGCACAGAGCTATGCATTTTTGTACCCACATATGTATATTAGCACACACAAACACAGAGTCTGCAGGGGCCTGGGGGAGTACCAAATGCTGAGTTCTCCTGGGAAAGTAGGGCAGGTAGTCAAGGCGGGGGCTGTGCTAGCGGTCCAACATACGGGTGCCACAGCCCACGCCCATATGCAATAAGTCAGTCAGGCATTGCTGCCGTACAGCACTCGGGGGGGCTGGGATTCCATAGCAGTGCCGATGATCTGCTGGGATGGCTGGAAGGTTGGCAATGCAGCGCGTCGGCTGTTGATTCATAACGCAAAATTGCTTTGCTAACCATAATGGGTCTGGTCCTCTGTGGGGGGAGCTTGGGGTGCGTGCGCCTTATCGCAACAGCTTGAGCCCCGTTACAGCTGTCATAAAGGGCCCTACTGGCATCGACCCAGAAATAAGGGTATGCGTCTTCTAGGAAATCACCATCTACCCAACTAACCAATCAACCAATCAACCAACCAACCAACCATATTAGGTTGGGAGTCTGTCGGCCTTTCGCGTGTTTTGCTCCGAATGTGGCCCTGCATGCTTAGCTATGGTCACAGCTGTTTTGCTTTGGACGCCGTGTGTGTTTGGAGGCGGCGAAGTAGCACTAGCTGGCCTCTTTCCCCCCCACCCCCACCCCCACTCTACACTCAAGCCCCACCGGCCCCGAGCGACTGCAGCTGCTCCTTACCTTCTTTCTACCGCCCGCACCCCCGGCGGCCCCCGGTTTCCCTCTTCCCCCCCTTGGGCCGTCTGCTCCCCCCGTGTTGCTGACGACCGGAGGACCTGGCTGCCGGCCTGGGGTGGTTGGCGGAGCGCCCGGAGGTCATGTGGTTGAGTCCCGTGAGGAAGGCTCGAGGCGATAACATCCTCTCCAGTTTCCTGCTGCAAACTGGTAGGTGGGTGCGGAGAGGCTCGGCGCCGGTGTTGGACTGTGAGTTGGACATTGTGCAATCCTCGCCAATCCTCTTCACCTGACAATCGCGCGTACCCCGTCTGCTCCTCCCTGTTGCCGTACACGGAACTCACTTCGAAAGGTGACCTCCCACAGCAGTACGTCAGCAGTACCATGCGGGACAACCCGAGTGAGATGTACATGCCGTACTGGAATGCTAATCTACAAGGACAGGACGAGATTGTCGGGGTGAGCCGCTGAGTCCCCACGCTCCCCTCGCCTTCATACGTTATTGCTGCTGCTGCTGCTGCTGCTGCGCCTGGTTCTGTGTGTTCTGCTGCTGCTCATGGTGTTGATATTGATGATGTTGATGTTGATGATGATGATCGTGAAGATTATGGTGATCATCATCATGATGCGGCTACGTGCCCCTGTCCTTGCTGGATCTTTCCACGCTTCTGTTGCTACGTCTGCTACTGCTACTGCTACTCCGGGGGCTGCTGCCGCGGCGGCGATGATGGAATCGAACCGTGCGGCACCACCTGCTGCCATGCCGTGGTCCCGGGCAGGTGGGCGACTCGGGCATCGACATGGAGAGCTGCTACTTCAGTGACCCGCTTTATGCAGGGAATTATACGGCGATGCTTAAAAACGAAGCCAGTCTTCCGAGGCGACAGGGCTTGCCGTACGCAGAGCTTAAAGGTCACCGGAAGGTCGTACAGTACGCCATTATGAAAAGTACGACGGAAAAATAGCCACCTTAAGACGCGTGTGTCAGATAGATCCTGCCCTTTCTTCGTGTGTGGATGCATATCAGTATATGTGTTAATGGTGTTTTTTGTGTGTATGTGTTGTGTCGTTTGTTCGTATGGGTGTGCCTTAATAATCTGAGCCGCGATGAGGGAAATGGCGTCTGTGTTCGTGTGTGTGTGTGTGTGTGTGTGTTCGTGTGTGTTCGTGTGTGTGTGTGTGTGTGTGTGTGTGTGTGTGTGTGTGTGTGTGTGTGTGTGTGTGTGTGTGTGTGTGTGTGTGTGGCGTGTCCCTGTCATGACAGGAGGGTGTGATCTAGAGAGGAGTCGAGGGGAGTGGCGGGGGAAAAGCATTGGGTTGGGGCGGAAGGTCTTCGCGTCTCGCCTTTGGAGTCGGCACGTGCACACAGAAGGCCTCCGGGTGTCGCGCTCCCGGGGGTAAGTGCGCAAACCACCCGACTTGCGAAATAACACAACCACCAAGGTTGACGTGACATATGTGGCTGTACCTCTTAGTGACTAGTGATTATACATGTGGCATATGGCCCAGGCACGCATGGGGATTGCACCCCAGTAAAATTAAAACACGCTAATATACGACATTCGCATGTACGGCCGCGTTTTACAGCGAACAGCGGTTCGGGTGACGGGCTCGACCGGAACGGGCACGGAACGTCCACGAGCGGTTGTTTGGCGGGCGCCGTATTGGTAGGCGACGGTATGAAGATTGAGACATCTGTGGATCAGGCCACTGGCGCGGCACCGAAGGCGAGGATCAGCTTCATCGACTTGTCGAACGATACTCGGGATGTGATGCACCTCCCAGATGACCTGTACTCGGGCTATTTTGAGGTAGGTCCAGGGAAGGCAGGGAGCGAGGGAGCGAGGGAGGGACGGAGCGAGGGAGAGAGGAGGGGAGGGAAATAATCCCCACAAACACACACCTCCAGCCGCATCCTCCGCATCTCACCTCCCTCATCCACCCTTCCGAACTCCATTTCCCTGCATCCCTTTCCGGCAGGTACACAGAAGTGTGGGAGTCCACATCCACAGCAACTCCTGGGGGGTGCCAGCCATGAAAGACGCCACGTACCAGTCCACCTCTGAAGGTCTGGTGCGCGCTGGCCATTTGGCGTACGGGCGGGCAGGCAGGCGGGCGGGAAGGCGGGAAAACGTAGTTGAGAATCATCATCTACAGATTACCACAGAAACGTTACCCGGACTCCTTAGCTTCAAGCCTTACCGGGGGGCTCCCACTCACCCGGGGGCAACACGGGGGGGAAGTTAGGCCTGACGCGTACATCAGTCAATCGTTAGCCGCCAACCGCGCTGGTAAGAACGTGACGAGCTCCCCGCTTCCGTGGGTATGAGGGCATGGGGGCATCATCACCCTCCCCACTTCCCGGCCACGCACATACGTGCTCAAACACACGCAAACACATGCACCAGTACAACTTGTCTTGCGTTTCCGGGGCTTCTGTGTATATCCCGCTGGGACTAGCACTAGCACTAGCACTAGCATTACCCTCCACTCAACCACTACCTCCACACTGCACAACCTCTTCCTCAGGCTCAGGTCCCCACAGCCCTCCCCGGTGAAACCTTTTCCCCCCTCCCTTCCTTCAACTATCTTCACCGCCATCACCAACACCATTACCGTGCTCAGCGCTAGACAGGTTCCTCTGGTCCAACCCCGAATCCATTGCCATATTCTCGGCATCGAATGACGGTAGGTACCACGTCAAATACGTATCTGTACTGTACGTCATTATCACCATTCCTTTTATCACCACTGCTAGCAATAATGGCGATCATCATCATCGGGAGGTTTCTCCCGGAGCCTGGTGTGTGATGGATTTGGATTGCTAGGGAGGGAACTGAGGGGTACGACTATTACTGCGCCCCGCTGTGGACCGTTAATATTTCTGCCGTACCTGTCGGTGCTGCTGCTGCTGCTCCAGGCTAATTAAAGTGACAACTTGAGAGCATACTTCGATTCCTTCTGTATCTTGTATGTGCGAATCATGCATGTATAAATCCCGCATGTGTGAGCAGGTGCAAAGGTTGTCGGCCGGGCGTCCGTGAGCGAGCCCGCGCTCGCCAAGAATGCTGTAGCGGTCGGGGCGAGTGCGAACCTCGTGGGTACCAAGTTCTACATGTACAGGTTGCGAATGCAGTGGCGGAACGGCAAAGTGGACGAGATGATGGTGGGTGGGTGTTGGATTACACATGATGCTGGTGCTTTGGGCACCGCAGCCGTGCGCAATCGTTTTCGTGGCGTCCTTGCGATTGTGCCTCTTCCGTGTTCCCAAGTGCTTGTGATTTTAGCCACGATGGAACTGGGTGACGATCCGAAACGATGAAAGGGGCCAACCGCGAAATGTGTTTTGCGCACACGCAGTGGTGAACCCTTCTCTTCGCGTCAGGAAAGCCAAGAAAGCGACCAACTCCATCTTCATTACCACCACCACCACCACCATCTCTGCCATCTTCATGCTTTCATCATTTCTCCCCCGCACTCGGGCTACAAGATGGGATGGGATGGGGAGAGGAGGTCAGGAGTTGTCTTGCAGGGAAGGAATGATACCGATCGCTTGAGGTTTCCGGATGGGGGCCCTTGCGTGGGCCTTGCGTGGGGGCCCTTGCGTGGGCCTTCGGTCGCCATTATACTATACCCGGGTTCAAATCCGCCTGCCGGCTCCTCGGGTGTTTGAGGAGTGATGAAATGGGAGGTGGCCCCCCATCTTATGGACGGTGTAGGACGTGATAATATCAACTTGCGAGCTGACCAGGAACTAAGTTGATGCGCCGTTGATCCGCTAGATTTGGTTGGATGCTGGTGGTGAGTTGCCGAACTCAACGAATACATTCTGAAGTCGGATGGGGTGACGGATTAGGGTGCCCCTCTAGCAGGGGAGAGCAGGGACTGCCCCGGGAAAGGGGGCCGCTGGCGAAGTTAACCACCCTGTAACAACATACATACTATTAGTGTTTGGGCGCTGCTGCCCGTCTGTGACTCGGTCTGTTCCAGGTCGATACCGGACTATGGTTGCGTTAGGCATGGAGATAAGAGAGGGTCGTCGGTTGCTTTTTGGGAGGGAAACATCTACCACCACACCCTTCCTGCCCTTCAAGCTCCCCCACAACACACAGGCGCCACACCCGCGGCCACCTGCTCCACCCGGCCTTCTCGGGGAGTGGGGGGAGGGTACGGTCCATCTCACTCACCCATCTCGTTCCCCTGGTTCCTTTCCTTTTATCCTCTTCCCTCCCGTCCATGCAGCTCTACCCCAACGAGAATCGCAAGCTACCGCTTCTGAGTGATCTCATTCCCAACAATGGCCAGGTACGCGTACTCGTGCGCATGACGGCGCGGTGCGCTACCTCAGGCATGGCAGGTGCCTGGCAGCATATCGGAGTACGGCGGTACGGCATTACAGGTAGAGCCGCAGTGGGCCGGCCCCCAACCTCTTTCCACTCCTACACCTGGGCTTTCACTGCGCTTGGGACTTGGACAAGTAGGGTGTCAGCTTTCTAAATGAATGAAAGGAACAGTCGCGTAAATCGCTCGCGTGGAACACACCAGAGCTTTTAGTTAGAGCGATCGACGGGTGGGGTAGCGAGGCGTGGCGTGGCGGGCGTCCGCTCTTTACTGGACTGGTGGGGATACGCATGTGCATATAGCATCGGGAGCACACGATCACAACCCTCAATCATCCGCTTTGTACAATGCACAGCACCAGGAAGCGCGCCGTGTGGAGATTTTCCGGGTTAAATGGTTTATGTAGCTGGCTTCGGGCATTCGAGCCGTTGCGAAGGTCGATTAAACAAAATAGCAGGTTTATGCGAATCGTAAAATCTTTGAGTGTTCTCCTAAGTAGCATAAACAGTTGTTGATGATCTGGCGTCAAGGGCAAGCTCGATGCAAGAAAGTCAATCCATTAGTTGCTGCGACAGCGACTTTCATTACTGTACTGTATACAGGAACTTTGGCCGCGCCGCGGTTACCGTCACTAGTTAATAGCACTATCACAACTCCAGGCTATATAGCCAACGCAACATGTATGCGTACCAGCCAGGGTGAACGTTAGGATTAACATTTGGCGCGCTTTTACCATACATTTATCGCGACATACTCCTTGCGGGCCTTGATAAAATACCTTCCAGAAGAGTAATACTGTATACTAGCATGTATGATTTGCCGTTCAATCTAGCGCAGTACTTTTTGCTGGCCTACCACGCAGGCCTACCACGCAGAGCTGCAGACGAGCACCAGCACCAGGAGGCTCCGCCCCTTTGGGGGCCTCTTCCCGGCGGATCTGCGCCCGGAATCCCCTGGGTCTAATGCCCGCCGAGAGCTGAGCTTGAGAAGCAAACTTATGGCCACTTCCCGCGTGCTCAAAATCCCTTTCTTGCACCTTACTCATTTCCCTGAAGATGCCCCTCCTTGCGTCCCCATCCCGCCTCCCTCCGCGCTCCCCAGCTAAGGATGGTGATGGCCGACCCCCTCGCCGCCTGCAAGAGCCTCCACCGCTTGCGCCAAAAGGCCCGGGGTGGTGTGGTGATGGTTGAGGTCCCTAAGCAGTGTGATACCTACACACAGGCACGTGTGTTTCATACCTAGCCGGCGGCTTGCGGCTGTAGTAATTCGAAGGGTGGCAGCTGCCGCGGGACGGGTCGAGGCTTGGACAGGGTTTGGTGGTGGGGTCTGTCGTGTCCACAGGCTTGAGGCCGGGGGGGTTGGGTTGGGAGGCGAAGGGGCCGAGTTGGGAGCCGGTTAGCACCGGTTCGAAGAATCGGTGCGGGCGAAATGCTGTCCGGTTCGGACGGCGCACAATGGCCGGCTAGACCGCCAGATCCTTTGGCTTCCTCTACGACCCGCTAGGACCCGCATCCTGTTGCGCCACCCTCCCACCCTAAGCTCCAACCCTGCCTAGAACCCCTTAAAACCCTAAACCCTCTGCGCCCTTCTTATCGTACACTTTCACTCTTCCATCCTACTAACCTTTCTCATACGCACGCACACACGCACACACGCACGCACACACACACCCACCCGCCCGCCTGCCTGCCTCTCCCTACCCGCCCGCCCGCCTACCCGCCTCTCCCTACCCGCCTCTCCGTACCCGCCCGCCTTCCTGGCTTACCAGGTTCAACAAGTCATGCGGGCGGGAGCCGTGGCCATGATCATCCTTCGATCAGACTTTAACGATGAGTCTCCCGCCCCCGACCCCATCAGTCCCAACCTGGAACTCTTCAACACGTCGGCTGTGTCCTGGCTTGGCCCGGTGGGTGGATTGAGTCCCCGGGGGCCCCAGGGGGGGGTGGCGACTGAGGGTGGGGTGGGGGGGTGGGGGGGGTGCCATGCTTGGCTGTTGGTGCTGCGGCTGGACGTGTATCCTGGGGGATACCGTGTTTAGATCCCTTCCAGCCTGGATTGGGGAAACCTCCGCGCATTGAGCAATCGTGGATAGCTCAACCTTGACCTGCTGATTGGTGCGTTACGATAATGCTGTGGCTGATTATAGAAGTCGACTTCCCCCGGGCTTCGTGTAAATCCTCCTCGAAGTCCTCCTCCTTTTCCCCCACTCTTCCTTTCTCCCTCACCCTCTTCCTCTCCTTCCCCCCCTGCCCCCTCCCCCCCACTCAGGAATGGGGGGAATTCCTCAAGTCGTTGTCCAGGAACACTTCCTTGTTAGGACTATTCATCTCCAAGTCCGAGGCACGTGGTCATTGCGGTTATACTTATGGTTGAGCTGGCTACGGTTAAGGTTACGGTTGAGACTGCAGTTTGGCAGTTTGTGAACCGGTGTTTCAGTTGTAGTCAACAACGGATCATCATATATGCCTTCACAAAACGCAAACCCCCCAAAAGATCAAGAAGCCGATGAGGTCAAGATGCGCGCTGCTATTGATGATGTTGATGTATGCGTGCTGGGCGGGCAGCAATCCCCGGATGGGACGTACCGAGCCGTATGGACACCAGCACCCTCGACTAGCGAGGGTATTTTTCTGAAAGGCCGCCGGGGCCGCTGGCCAACATTGCAAACTTTTTCCTGTTAGTATTTTTTAGTAGTATTATTGTCCTCTTAAAATATTGTGTTTGTGCCGTACGCAGGGTGTGTACGACTCGAAGGTGGTCTTGCACTTCAGCGGTGCGGGTCCATTGAAAAGTGCGTGGGGTTGTGTTGCGCATGTTGGCCTTTGGGCGTGTATGTATGTATGTATGTACATACTTTCATGGGTGGCGTTAAATCGACATCGGAGTGGACCGTTGATGATGAGGGTTGCGGAGCGGCGTCTTGACGAGGTCCCTGCACCCTGGTAGGATAGCACCAGGACCCCCCAAACACACACACACACACACACAGACTCCCTTGTCTTTCCCCCCTCCTCCCCCCCCCTCCTCCTCGATGCAGGCGGGCGCATCAAGCCCGACATCACGGCACCCGGTGAGCCTGGCGGCCTGCCTTAGGAGGACTGCACCATGCACCCATCCCCCCATTGGAGGGGCCGGGACGGTGGTGGTGGTGATTGCGGAGCTGGGGTTTTAATTGCCCTAGTACTATTGTTATTGGTGTTATTGTCACTGGTGGTGTAAGTTAAGGGATGATGTTGGTGGTGGTTAGCTTGCTGTTGGTGGCCCGGTTGGGGGGGAGGTCCCCGTGGGGGGCTGGCGGGACTTGCCGCACAAGTGCTACCACACAGCGGCACAGGCAGGCACAAACACACACACACACGTACATACATACATACACACACAGGGACCCCACCGCAAGACTGTGCAGCACCCCGCTGCACGACGACGACGCTGCAACACTCCAGGGAAAGAGGAGGCACGAAGCATCCCCCGGTCCCCCTCCCCCCTTCCCTCCCCCTCCTTATTGGCCCCGTGTAGGATTGGCCATCATGACCGCCAGCAAGCTCCCCTCAGCCGCTACAGCCAGCACTCCGGACGTCGTGTGTAAGTCGGGGCTGCTATGAACCTCCTCCGCTCCGTTTTGCGGCCACCAGCAACAGCAATGTATTCCCAGCCGGTCAGCATCTGTTTTGAACTATGTCGTACCGCGTCGTACCGTACTCATCCTTGAAATCCTCCCCCTGATTTGATGCTCTTACGTATGTGCTCTCAGGTTGTGAGCCGCCTGGCTTTTGAGGCAAACTTTCAACACGCATTCAGCTTTGACCTGCCAGGCAGTTCGCATTCCCCGTACAAGCTGATGTAGGAGCCGTACCCATGCATGCACCCCGCTGGTCCGCTTTCACGGCGCCCGTGTGTCGCATTACCATTTTCAGTTCCCCCAACAATAACAACACCCCAACATCACCAACCTCAGAACTTTCACGGCACCCTCCGCCCCCAACTTTTGTCGTCACTGCGATTGCTGACGAATGAAGTCCTGACGCATGCCTATATTTGTATGTATGTATGTATGTATGTGTGTATATGGTGCGCACGGCTGCTGGCGGTCTTTATGGGCCTCCTTCAGCCGCCAGTTGCCCCACCGCGCAACGGAACGGCACGTCGTACTCGACACCGCTGGTGAGTACGGCACCGAAACACAGCCGTGTCTTATGTGCCGTTAATGCGCGTGCGAGGGTAAGCCGACGGGCCGGGATGTGTCGCTCCTCTCGCGGCGTGGGAGCGGCGGTTAGGCATTCGGTCGAACTGCGCACCTCCCATGAAGCCTGTTCGTGGGGGTTGCGGTTTGACAGTCACAGGCAGGCAGCCCGCACGGCTTGGGATGGGGAAGGTTGTGCATTATGGGTTGCAACTAATGTGCGCCAACCCTTCCCCCTCCCACACACACACATCTCACACGCAGAAGCATGCCCTCCTACTCAACCACTCCCCTCCCCTCCGCTCCCCTCCCCTCCACTCCACTCCCCTCCACTCCACTCCCCTCCACTCCCCTCCCCTCCACTCCACTCCACTCCACTCCACTCCCCTCCACTCCACTCCACTCCACTCCACTCCACTCCACTCCACTCCACTCCACTCCACTCCATTCCACTCCA
>NW_003307633.1:294173-305826 GCF_000143455.1 Volvox carteri f. nagariensis
ATTCCATTCCATTCCATTCCATTCCATTCCATTCACTTCACTTCACTCCACTCCACTCCACTCCCCTCCCCTCCCCTCCCCTCCCCTCCCCTCCCCTCCCCTCCCCTCCCCTCCCCACACCAGATTGCCGGTAACGTGGCCATCATGCGGCAGTACCTCAGGTAGGCCGCGCACTGAGGGAAACCAAAGAGCGGTCATACATGCAGACAAACTGACATGCCCGTGTTTAGGAATCACGGATTTTTGGCAGCCAGGTGGGCGACGGGACATGGTAAATGGGATGCGAGGGAAAGAGGCCGGAGGGCACAGGGGGGAGAGGGGAAGAAGTGCTTAGACTAGTCCTAGCTAACGCGACACATGTCCAGACAGACAGACAGACAGACAGACAGAAATACCCTACGTACCAGTCCAGCTCCAGTATGTATCTGCTGCATGTATCACGAGGCAGCGGGTGGTGACTCACTCCTCCACCGACACACCACCAACCTCAGGAGCGGCTACTACCCCACCGGTGCGGCGGGGGACCCGACGAGCGCGCCCTTCTCACCATCTGGAATACTGCTCAAGGTGTGTTGCGTGCCTTCGTGGCTGCGTGGCTAAGTAAGGCGCGCGTTAGAGGAGCAGGTGTGGGCAATATGCGTATGTAGTCTTTGGGGTTTTCGTTCGGGCTTCCGCAGCTCCGCGCAGCACCCCGCGGTATCCTGATGTACACTAGCCTAGCATCTTCTGGGACAGCTCCTCACTTTCGCCAAAGCAGACGCCAACGATGGCCCCCAGCTCCGCTGCCTTCCTCTCGACCCCTTGCACTGCGGAGTGGCACTGGACCCGCCGGGGCGGGCCCAGCCCGGCGAGGCGGCGGTTCAAAGGGCCCGGTGAAGGAAGGGCATTCCCTTTGCCCGTCTTTGTAACACCGAGGGATGATTCTGAACTGTGTCGCACGTGCATGGCCCCCTTGGGTCGTGTGCATTAGGCGCCACATCACATCACACCACACCACACCAAGCCAAGCCACACCACACCACATGTCGCGCCCGAGTCTCCGGCAGCTGAAGGATAGCCCTGTCCCTGTCCCTGTCCCTGTCCCTGTCCCTGTCCCTGTCCCTGTCCCTGTCCCTGTCCCTGTCCCTGTCCCTGTCCCTGTCCCTGTCCCTGTCCCTGTCCCTGTCCCTGTCCCTGCCCGTATTGGCAGGTGGTGCGTCTGCATCACTGCGCTGTCTGCTGATCTCCCCCCTGCTTCCCCCCTCGCAGGCGCTCATCGTTGCCGGCGCAGTGTCGCTCGAGGTAACGTGCAAAAATGCCGTACTAGTACTGCATGCCATGGCGTAGTGTTGTCACACATGTTGACGGCACGGGGGCTTGGGGGGCTGCGTCGTGGGGTGTGTGCGGTGGTGAGGCGAGGAGGGGGCGGGCCGAGGGGGCTCCGGGGCTCCGGGTATCCGGTGCACTGTGTCAACAGTCACACCCTCACTCCTCTTTACCTTTATCACTCCGGTAGTGATATAATGGTGTTTGTTGGCGGTTGGAGTTGCCGTACGTGTGCATGTGAAACACCATTCCGCTGTGGCAGGGGGGGAAGGGATTCATGCGAGTGCCCGTGGGCCAGCCACATTGCTAGCTCACCATGCTGAAAGCCCTCGGCTCCCTCCATCCTCTTCACCCTCCCCACCCACCCACCCACCCACACACACACACATCTCTCCCCCCAATTCCAGTGGTGGTTTCACTGCGGACGGTCGTTCAGCTCTAGCGGTGCCTCCTGCTGCGCCATCACATGCCCGCCTTCCTGCCTGTCTGCCTTCATGTCTGTCTGTTTGTCTGTTATTAGGGCGGTGTGGCGATGCTCAAGGGAGGTCCCATGGGTCCCCCCCCCGACGGCTACCA
Source organism: Volvox carteri f. nagariensis (assembly GCF_000143455.1). Taxonomy (NCBI): domain Eukaryota; kingdom Viridiplantae; phylum Chlorophyta; class Chlorophyceae; order Chlamydomonadales; family Volvocaceae; genus Volvox; species Volvox carteri. Next base: position 296,055 of record NW_003307633.1, read on the forward strand.
GGGCTGGGGCCGCATGAGTCTGTCCGGTGCCCTGCCGCTGCGCGGTGTGACCGACCCGCTGTTCCGGCTTCAGCTGGTGGACTGGGGCTCCTTCAGCGCCATGGGGCAGAGCGCCACTTTGAGTGGACTGACCGCCACCGGAACCGGGTGAGGATGAGCGTACGACACACTCTCGAGCATGAGTGTGAGTAGGCGCGAGTGCGCGAGTGTGTGTGTGCGTGGGGGGGGAGGGGACAAGGGGAGGAGGTGTGCGGTCCTGGAGGAGCGCCGCCATCAAACGGCCCCCCCCCACACACCCGGATTCTCCACCTGCGTTCAATGCTAACCAACCGTAACCGCCTCCAGGGTGGATGGATGGATGGATGGATGGATGGATGGATGGATGGATGGATGGATGGATGGATGCTAGGTTTCCCTTTACGCCACGGATGACAAAGCCGTGGATAAAGTAGCAGTACAAACAGCTCTTTATGCCGTACTTTGGTACTATATGCTGCCGTATTTCCAGGCCCATAACCATCGTGATGGTGTTCTACGACTACCCAAGCAGCCGTTGGAGCGGGGACAAGGCCATCAACAATTTGGACTTGGTGGTCGAGCTGGACCCCGGCGGCAAGCGTGTGCTGGGCAATCAGCCAGAGGACGCGAGTGAGTGGGGTGTATGGGAGGATGGGACCATGGGCCCACCGTGGGGCCTGAGAGACCACTGCAGTGGAGAACAGAAGTCAGAAGGGTGTGTGGGGTGCATCGAATTAGGCTTCATGGACGGAAGGTATAAGCGGCTCCTCCTGTACACGGAATCGAGGGGCACTGCAGGGTTAACTTATAGACAAGGACTTAAGTCACTCGGCTCACCTCTCATCGCGTGTTGCCCTAAGCTTCAGGTTTCTGCCGTCCCCCTATTCTGCCGTCCCCGGCCCGCCTCGCGTCTTTTTCCTACCCTTACCCTTCTCTCCCCCGTGCGCTGATCGGCCTCGCCTGAGCCCCCTTCCTGTCGTTTGGGATCCCTGCCTCCGCAGCCAAGCCCCGGGCAGACGGGGTCAATACAGTGGAGCGGGTGCTGCTGGCGGCGCCGGCAGCGGGCACGGCAATCCGCATCATCGTGAATGCCACGTCACTGAACTCGACTGTTTTTGCTCCCGCTGAAACGCAACGCTGGGCGGTTGCGGTGGTCGGGCACTTTGTGGGGATGTTGGATTCGCCGCTCAACCCGGAGTGGGCCAAACGCCACGGGCTTGTGCCGCAGGTTGGTGTGAGAGGGTGTGTGGGTGTGTGAGTGGCTGGTGGCCCGTGCGGCCTCGTGTGATAGCGGTGGGTGTTAACTAGCCGGCTCTTTGGCTGCTGTCTGCCGGCATGACGCCGGCTGTAGCTGCAGCTGCAGCTGCCAACGGAATAGCCGTGCGGGCGTGGTTGAATAGTTCTTGCATTCGCTTTAGTGGTGGCTACCGCCGGACCGGCATCTGTTCCCGTCATATGCCCCGTAAAACCAGCACAATTGATGAGTCGCACCCACATTGTGGTCATGTCTCTCTCGCGTCACCACGCAGCACCAGCAGGTCATTCCCAGCTCGGCGCCCGGAGCTCGCTGCCCCTCTCCTCCTCCTGACCCACGGAACACGGGAGAGTCCCTCCCCGTCACCTCGCGTAACTCCCCCCTCCCAACCACCGACACTCCACACTCCGCACTCCGCAGGCACCGGGGGAGCCGCCGCAGGAGCCGGAAATGTCGCCCCCCTCTCCGCCCGACCCGCCTCCGCCCTTACCGAGGCCACCCAAGAAGCCTGGGAAACGCAACCCACCGCCGCCGCCGCCGCCGCCGCCGTCGGTGCCAGCTTTTGTACCATGAAACGTTGCAGCACTACAGCGCCGGTATGGAGAAAACACGTGCACCTAGCTAAGCTGTACCACAACATACCTACCTACCTACCTACCTACCTACGCACTACCTGCCTTATTGCCAGCTAACTACCACTACCTGCAGCAACGCAGAACGTCCTATAAGTGGCGGGTCTTTGCCTGAATAGAGGAGCGCCACGCCGCCGCCACCACCAGCCCCGCGTCAAATCTCGGTGGGTTCAGGTTCATAGTAAATAGAGGGGACTCAAGCGAGCTGGAAATTGCGGAGAGAGGGGAGAGAGAGGTATCCCCGGGGGAAGGTGGCGGGTGGAGTCCTGCTGAGACGGCGGGCTGGCGGTGAGGAAAACCAGGTGCGGTGCAGGCTTTGGCTAGGTTTGGCCAGAGCAGTGTGCAGTACGCGTCAGGTTAGAGCTGACCCCGGGTCATGTTAGAGGGGCGAGGATATGAATGGGCGAGCGCAATAACACGAACAGCAGGACAGCTGCGGGACAGGCCTAGGATCAATGCTGGCAGGAACTCCCCGGCCGTAGGGCGTGGCGCTACTAACGTATGCTGCAAGGGGTTTACTGTTTGGAGTGATGTGAGGAATATGTTTTTATATGGAACGCAAATGACCTCCTTGCAGCGGCTTGGAAGGCTTGGAAGAAAAAGGGACCAGCCCGTGCATGCATGCATGCTGCTTTTCATAATCCGTCCCGTCATATATTGGGCAATTAGGGCTTAATCGCGATATGATTTTTGCACCTTCCTTGCCCGCTGATTCTTCTGCGCGGTCATTCCGCGCACGCGTGAACCTGGTGTGCGCGGGTTTCGCGGTTTTGATGTTGCGGTAGTTTGCCTCCAGCCCTGGAGGTCTCGCCTGCCTGGAATATGCGATTAGTAATTTCATGGCTGTTAATTTAAGTTGTGACATTCAACATTATACGCTCCTCCTCTTGGAAGCTCTCGTCGCCAATCACGTTTGGAGCTCACCGGTAGCGTCAAGTAGAGCGCGGGGCTTTCTGCCATCGTCATCAAGTGAGCGAAGAGAGCTCAAAGGCGCCTGACATGCCTGGATGGCTCCGGCTGTCCGCCAGGCAGCAGGGAACATTTGGATCCCGCGGAATTAAAGTTTTGGGTCTTGCATGTGCCTTGCACGAGAGTGCTGCTGTGCTGAAGGATAATTATGGGTTGTGGCACTTGTTTGCTTATGTTGTTTTCTATTCGCAACGCAGCAGGGCGTTGGCTGCGCGCTCTGGGTGTCAGCAGCTGTTGCCTGCGGAGGGGGCGTCAGACTGTATAGGTTCCAGCACGCAGTCTTGTGACATGCACTTCCTCCCCTGTGCAAGCTAGGGGATGCGGCAGCGCTGCGCTTGTGGCATTTGGCTGAGGAGCAGGCAGGGCAAGTGGGCAAATCGAAGGGGGAATCGTTGTGTTGCAGCAATCCATGTACGAACGGCAAGGTTTGCACGAGGCACTTGTCATTTTCCAGGACATGCCTGCCGACCAACCTGAGCGTGGGAGGTCCAACCCTTCCTCCTAGAACAACACGTAAACCATACGTGGATTTGCTGCTGTGCAGACGGGGCATGGAGAAGCTGGGTAAGGAAGCGGCATGCAAGTTCGCATGCTTGCGCACTGTGCGCCTGCACTTGCGTCTGTGAAGAGGCTTGCAGATGGTGGTCGGCCGGCCGGTTGATTTGTTTGCGCTTTTTTACCAGTTACGCTGGCAAATAGCTTAAGGCTCTTTATATTGGAAAGGGAGGGAAGCGTATGGCAAACATCGACAAATGGTGAGAACATCACATTTCCCTGTTCCTCAGGGGTACGCTTAGCCCGGCTGTGAGCGCCCATGAGCCTTTTTGAAGCACAGAATTGTCAATGCTGCAAAGCAGCAACTTCCACCGCATATCATGTCTTGAGCATGCTAAGTGCTGGCACTCCTTGCCAATCGCGATCAAAGCCGTGGAAATTTGGCATTGCAATAGTGGTGTGGCGATTTGCATTGTGGGATTGAATACCTGGAAAGCCGGCGTGCCAGTTGGCACGGCAGCAGGGGAGCAGCCGCCGGGAGGTCGCCTACCCGCCTCATTGCAATTTTTTAAATTCCTTTCAGAAATTATTGTGACAACGTAGCGCTAGCTTTGCATCGCGATTTGGTACTGGGTTTGGGTAGGTCTGGTTGGCGCGAAGATGATTGTCACCGTTGATTAAGGTAGGTTGGTTTACAGTTGATGTATTGCTCTCCAATAAGATGTAGAAATTGGACAGGATAGGGTTCGATTTCGCAGTCGCGGCACATGGTATGTGCACATACATATCGGGCAATAGGGTTTGGCACTACTGGTAAGGCGCGACCATTGCCCCCGGGAGATCCCGGGATTGATACCCACTAGGGTCAAAGTCCTTCCGATGGTGGAAGGCATAGCGCCCGTAGTTGATGGACGGTGGTGACCTGGGATAAAGTTAACCTGCGAGCCGACCAGGAACGGAGATGGGCCGCTGTCGACCCGGCAGATTCCGTTGGATGCTGGTGGTGGGTGCGGAACCTGAGCGATCCACTGAGAAGTTGACTAGGGTGACTGGATGAGGGTGCCCCGAAAGACCGGGGAAGGCAGGGTTTCGCAGGGTAGCTGCCACGGGCGAAGATACACCCCCCTGTTTCACACATATGGGGCTGTAGGAGCTGGATATTTATTAGCCCTAAATGTATTTAGGAACGACCCCGCCCTCATCCTTATCCTAGAAGAGGACTTAGGGTTTTTTAATGAAGAGGACTTCATAGTATGTTATACCATCGGCCTGGACAGCTGCGCGTGATGCTGCACACAAGGCGCCCAGCGTCGTGCAGGTGTCGTATAAGCTCCGTTTCCAGTACGCATGCCGTACTGTACCCGGTCAGATCCTACACGCCATACACACGTGGCAACTGCGAGTGTGTTGTAAGCTGTCGCCATGTGAAAAAGCGCCTCCCCGTGCTGCATTGCGTTGGCACTGAAGTGCGAAGAAGTCCCTTATCTCACCGCCGCTGTATTTCCGTGGTGGATGGACCTCCGCACCGCAACAGAGCTGTTGGGGCGTCTCAGGGATGTCTCAATCTCAAACATGAAATGTCCCATCGTACGACACTCTGATGCTGAAGTCATCAATTATGCAGGCGAACCAATCATCCGTTCGCCTGGTAATCCGCATCAGCCCCAGTGTGGCTCTCTTCCATCGGAGTGCTCGCTGTCATTGTCACAGCAGACCAACAGAAACTCAATTGTGTGTGTGGGGGGGGCTTGGGGAGGGCCTACAACCTAGCCTACCACCACCGTGTCGTGGTGAGGGACGAGGTGAGGTAGGCGGTTTTGCACCTCCCCTCCTTTTCTACCTTGCGGATGGTGCTCGTGTAGGGTGTTCTGCACGAGCCCGTAGGCCCCCACCGCAATGACAACAACAACAACAACAATAACAACAACAGAGATGACATCAATACCTTATTACTTACCTACCTACCGAGTACCTTACACAAGGATTGCGGGGCGTTCACAAAGCATGGGAGCTATGGCCCCATAACGTTGCTTTGTACGGAGTACCTGATCTTATGGCTGTTTGGTGGTGGCCACGCTACTTGGCCGTCTGCTCTGCTCTGCTCTGGGAGGAGTTGACACACTCGGACCATCGGCCTTCCTCCCTAAGTGTCTTACAGGCGCTAATGTGTTGTTCCTGTTCCTGAGGGCTCTTCCTCATTTTATGCCACAGCAGCGTCGGCGGCCTTGCGTGATAGCGTTTTTGGACCTGGCGAAAGCGTTTGACACCTTCGGTAGAGTCTTATAATTCCAGGCGGTAGATGCCAGGGGCGCAGGTCACGGCTAGCAGCAGGCTTGGGCTCAGCTTCTCCTCGCGAATACGACCACCAGTTCGCAAGCGCTTGTTCATGGGTACACATTGCCCCTAGTGCTCACGTCCCAAGGGGTGCGACAAGGATATCCCCTATCGCCTTTGTTGCATCTTTTTGCTGCACAGGCTTTCGTATGGCGGGATGCAGCATTGTGGAGTCGCAGTACATTCACATCAAGGTACTGCCGGTGGGGCGCTTCAGACTGCGGTGCAGTTAGCAGCGAATGATACCACTGGGTCTGCATTGGATTTCCCGTACGCAGTGAAGGGCTTCCTGCATTGTGTGGAGGGGCATCCTAGGGCACTGGGTCAACAGCTTAATGTGGATAAGGCGCAGTTATTGCCGGTTGGCGAGGTGGGAGTCTTGAATGACGAGCCTACGGTCTGAAGGTAGCCGCAAAAGGTTTGAACCTGCCCTTCACCGATCCGAGGCATAAGCCGGAAATGGACTGGGAGCAGCCATAGAGCCGATAGAGTGAAAATGCGCTTTGGGAGGACATCACGGTTGCACTTGTCAGTGTTTGGCAGCGCAACAGCAGCCGCTGCTTATGGAATGCGGGATTTGATCGCTCAAGCAGCCACGGCAGTTAGTTCTTTTGGATGGCAACCGTAATCAAGCTCATGCGCTATTTGTGCGGGAGGCACCTAACAACCCTTCCCCGCAGCAACCCTTCCATCTTGGGGACCGTACGCCTTACAACATGCGTTCCGTCGTGTTTGGTCGACTGTTCGGTGAGGAAATTCCCCAAAGGAAACGTGGTGGAGGTTGTCCGTTGATGGTATCCTCATATGCTCACAGGCTTCGACTTCTCGAAGCGAAGTATGAGTGTAGAGATAGGCAAGTAGTCATTCTGAAGGAGCTGCCGTGGTGCGTGGAAGTAGGGCGCATGCATGCATGTGCCGGACCACAGTACGGCAGGGGACGCCAAGCTTCTACTTGGATCGCACAGGTGCATTGGTTTTTAAACTTCCGTTGTTTTGACTATTACTACCAGGAGGTGTGTCCCGCTGCTGGGACAGTGTCCTCGAGTTTCCCCCCCCACCCAACCCCCCACGGGTCAGTATCTTATTGTTACATCACGACTTCTGACAAGTACCGATCGGCGGATGAAGACCCCGTGATAAGCCCCTACAGGATACGACGACACTTATATATTGCCCTTGGAGTACCCGTCTATGTTTTCCTGTTCCATCAATCATCTGTGCTTCGTCGTACCGCCCACCCACCCACCCCGGGCAATCCCGGGGGTTGCCGCAATGCAGCGGTCCCTGATTTTGTCTCTGCTGGCCTCGGGTGGGTCACCGCGTGAGGCTCTTCAGCACTTCCCGGGGCCTTAGGGTCCTGGGGTGCTCTTTAGCACCGCAACACGCGTAACTGCCAGCACTATCGGCCACTAGCGCAACTTCCACCATGGGTTGGTGTTGGGTTTTAAGGGGGTTTCGCAGCCGGGTTGTTTGCTACCAAGCTAAGCTGGCGGCTGCTGGCTTAGCTACTATAACACAACACGGCAGGACTGAGAGCAATAACTACATTTCACGCATGTAAGGGGGGGGGGCTTTCACACCTCATTGTAAAGAATCCCGGTCACCTAGACTGCATCATTGTTGGACCTGCCCAACAATGCGCTCTAGCGGTCATTAGCCAGATTGCTACAGTAATGGGTCACCCAGCATCCCGCGAGGAAGTTTGGCAAATGTGACCTCTGGTGGAAATGCAAAACAATGTTTGTGGGATGTGGTAGTCCTGTCGGCAGTTAACGTGATCGAAACGGGGTGTCGGCTGGTACAAAGCGACAGCACACTTACAGAAAGGACAGCACGACGGTCCTGAGTCCTCCCCGAATGGCTTCGGCTGAGATATGTTGGAAATGACCGACCCTCATATACCAGAGGATGGTAGCAGCAGTAATAGGACCCGCCGGGGGTCCGTGGCGCTTTGCTCGTCTTAACCATATATCGACCCATACGACGAGCAAAACTACCACCTGCCATCCGAACCATCCACCTTCCAAGAGCAGGACCAACACGCCTATGTCCCTTTTTGACATCATTTGTGTCCGTGTGCTAGCTGAGGCTATATCGCCAGTGAAACCAGTATATGCTTAGCCACGTAAGGCCCCCCACAGTGTTGAACCTCGAGAGATGACGTAACGTAAAGTGCCGTGTGATACGAAGACCACCCAGGAAGGAAGTGAATGGAGTTCTACAACAACAAGAAACTACTCGTTGTCCACACACTGGCCTTCATCCGAAAGCTCCGTCAGTAGCGAGTAGGCCCTATCCGAGAGCCACTCGGCGAGTCACGCCAGCCAGCCTGAGAGCCCTAATCTCCTCTCGCGCGGCCCCACCCACACACGTTGACCACATGTACAATACGGTGTATACACGCGGTGTATACACGCACATGGGAACACATGCGTTGTAGAAGCCCATTCATTCCCCAGGATGCGTGCGCCCCATTCCACCGTGGTTGTGTGGTGTAAAACTCACTCGCACAACAAAGCAGTAAATATATATACATAAATGATCATATGTTCAAAACCCCAACACCCTGGGCCCATCCAGGAGATGTGTATTTCTCATTGGTTGACCGTCAACAGATGACAGCAAGGAACACCCAACGGTCAACAAAAGCCAACGGCCACAATCGTCCCCAACGCAACCACCCAAGTTCGCCACTAGTTCCCGGCACCGTCATAGGGTGCTACCCCTACCCCCTTGCCCTTACTACCTCTCCCCCCACACCCGCTTGCCGACAGACCAGTACCAGTATGCCCCCGGTCTGTCGCGAGAGGGTCCCCGGTCTGTCAGCTGCCAACCCACACAGGTCCATCTCAATAAGCCTCTGGTCATCCCGTCGGCCACCCCGCAGTGTGCCGCCAGGCCTCAACACTTGGCCCCCCTCCTCTCCTCTCCTCTCCTCTCCTCACCCCTCCTCTCCACCTCCATACTCTAGCTCCACGTTCGTTACATAATCGCTTTAAGTTGCTTTTAATTTGCATCCATGAGCTCCGCTGGCCAGCTGCCCGCTGAAGGCGCTGCCCGGCTGAAGGTCAAGTAATCGTCCACCTAATCGCCGGGTAAGACATAACGGTCAACACAGTGATCGTGGGACTAGACGCGCTGCGGAGGCGGCGTGGTCGTTTCCGCCGCCGCCGCCGCCGCTGTCACCGCACCGCCGGATTTAATGCCCCAGAGGTCCCGGTTGAGGTCCCGTTCTAGAGCTTCCCCCCCCACTGGGGGGCCGCCTCCCCCTCCCCCTCCTTCTACCCCTACCCCTGGCCCTACGTCAGCACAGTCCGTCTCACAACTTCCTTCCGTATCCTTGGCCTGCGGCATTGCCGGCGCTGAGCCAGCAGTGCCAGTGCCGGTGCCGGTGCCAGTGGCAGGATGAGGCAGGGCAGCCCCGGCGTTTGTCGTGGCAGTATCAGCGGCAGCCGTTGCCGCTTGCGGTGCAGACGGCGCCGCAACCAGCTCATCCGCCATGCAAAAATAGTCGTCCATTAATCCTCCGGGCGATGCCGTACCATCAGCGCCGCCGGCGCTGCCACCGTGCAATCCCAGCGCTGCGGCGCCACGCCGGCCACGGTCCGTCTCTAGATCCACGTACAAGATCCCTGGATTCATCATTTGAATCTTGGATTCGATCCGATCCACCTCCGCACCGACTGCCGACACCAGGTCTCGTCCGTAGCTGCGCATGACTCGCTCCAAGGCCTCCTGATCGTTCCGCTCAGCCGCCGCCTGCAATATCCCTATCAGCCGGTCCCTACCGCACCTGCATGTGGGCCGTACGGCCGTACAGCCAGAGCAGTCCAAGACGGTGGAATGATGACGGGTCCCAAAACATCGGCGGGGAAAAGTTTAAGGCGGTCAAGAGGCCCAGAAGCTAACCCATTGCGGTTGTTCAAACTGGACCTCTTCCGCCACTCTAGAAAACCCTTACCCCGGGTAGTGCCGCCCCCCTTCCTGGCCCCCCCGTCTTCTCCCACCCCCCATTTGCCCCACCTGTCCATGTACCGCTTCACCACCTGATCTCCGTCCCATGCCACCT
>NW_003307633.1:306027-351648 GCF_000143455.1 Volvox carteri f. nagariensis
AGCGAAAAGCTGAAGAGAGCAGGAAAACATGCAGGCAGATAACCCTAACAACCCCGGGGCCGTGCCGTGCCGTATGGCGTAGCTCCCGCCCCGTTTCACCCTCTTTCCTCCCCCTCCCCCTCCCAGGCCCGACCCCTCCGTGCCCAGGCGACCCTTTACATCTGGCCATCTTTGCGATCTACGTTGTTCCTCTCTCCTCACATTACCTGAGCCTATGCCTTCCCCCCTTTCTCTCTTGCGCCGCTCTCACTCACCTTGTCCAGTTGACTCGTGCACCCCCATCCCCCACCCATCTCCCCTCCCTCACCTGCACCGCCGCCACGTCCCCGGGTGCCATGGACCGCCCGATCAGCAGCTGACGGTTCTTCTGAACCAGGAACGTGGCGATGGCGCCCAACAGGCAACCCACCTGTGAACGGGGGCCCGTGTGGAAGTGGGGTCAAGGGATAGGGAGGGCTGTGTGTGTGTGTGTGAAGGGGGGGAGGGTAGGGAAAGACGGAAGAACTGGGCTTACCAAAGGCGATTTCACACTGCACCGCAACGGGACAGGCAACATACAGGCAGTAGTGTCAGAGCAGGAAGGCCAGGGCAGCAGAGGAGACACATACAGACAGACATGGACAGACAGACCCATCTCCCTCCTCTCCCTTTTCTCCCTCCTCTCCCTCCTCTCCTTCCTCTCCCTCCCCTCCCTCCCCGTGGGTCATCACCTCAAAAACCGTAAGCAACCCATACCGCAGACATAACAGATAACAGATAGCAGATCCCATTTCACCGCAGACACACGTGTTGGACACAGCGCACATGTTCAAAAGCGATACCTCATTCACATAGCAGATACACATCTGTACGTCAGTCAGTATGTACGCGTGTACGAAACGTATGCGTACATGAAATACACATCCCTACATGCCCATCCGTACATCAACTCTCCCTCCCTCAACCAGCCACCCACCAGGATGGACCCGGCAGCATCCCACATGGCATTCCCAGTGGCCTGAGCGAGTGCCGTACATACACCTGCACACGGTGCCGTACAGGACCCGGGGTACAAGGACACTGTGAGGGAACCGTGTTGCGCCAGCAAAGCAATGTTTGGCGGCAATACTGGCATTGCGTTGTACGGCGGGGGGTCCTGCCTTACAACAGCACCCTGTTTGACTCCCCTCCCTCCCCTGCCCCGGACTACCGCGGTTGCTGGTAGCTCTGGACGCGTCGGCAGTTGGCGTACATGGCCCTGTCTTCCCCGTCCTCTCTCTCAAACCCAACACACACAGAGAGACGCACAGAGACACACGCACACACACACACGCACACACACACGCACAGACACACACACAGAGACACACACACACACGCAGGTGAGTCTCACCCACCCGCAATGACCAGCCCCAGGACCGCCCCTCCGTCCTCCATCATGACCGCCACCGTGGTGGGGTCCATGCCACTGCGGATGTACTGCAGCAGCCCCATGCGGCGGGAGGTAGCGCCCGACACCACCACACGGCTCGCAACCCACAGCGAGTAGCCCTCCAGCAGACCTGACAGCAGCAGCACTGGGCGGCCAAACCCAGGAACGACGGGGGGGGGGGGGGGAAAGGGGGAGAAGGGTCCGGGGGGAAGTGATGTGCACATGAAGCGAAAGATAGACGACCAGCTGCCGATGGAGGGCCGCATCCAGTGGAGAGGGGGGCATCATTGCGATGGGTGCCTCGGGCGGAAGGGCGCGAGGGCTGCAGGGAGCGGGTCTGTGTCGGGACGGGGGTTGGTGTGGGGATGGGGAGTAGGGTATACCGAGGCGGGCAGGGAGAAGGGCCCGCAGGAGGGGAGTTCCAGCTTGTCCCTCTCTTGACCCCCTTTCCTTTCCCCGCAGGTAGCTGACCTTGCAGTGCTTCTTGCACACGGCTTCTCCTCTTTCCCCCTTTCCACCTTCCCCTCCCTTCCCCCTTTCCACCTCCCCCTCCCTTCCCCCCCTCCACCTCCCCCCTTAGTCCGTACGGACCTCCGTAGCTCCAGCCCATGTGCTCCAGTTCCCGGTGCTCCACCAGCGTGTGGAGTCCGTGGATGAAGGAGGCGCCTATGCGGGGAGGAAGGGGTAAGGGGGGTGGGGGGTGGAAGATAAACCACGTGAACGAGTGAAGCTGATGCCAAGGAGGATAAACCGATAGGAAGCCAGAAGTAAGATAGCCATAAGGGTAAGGGGGGGTTGGAGGGGATGGAGGAGGTGAGGGCGTTAGGCACTCGCATCTTGGCATCCAGAAGTCCTCAAGTCCGAGACAACCCCCCCCCATGTCCAGTTCTGCTTCTCTTGCCCTGGCAGCACCTTCACTCAGTCGTGGTTCGTCTTTCCCCCTCCCATGCCCTCTTCTCAATCGCCACCACCCATCCACAAGTCCGTTTCTGCCCCCCCAGGGGCCCCTCCCACTGCCGTACTCGCTGCCGTACTCACTGCCCGCCCACCTACCCGCTCCCAGGAAGAATATCCCGACCGCGGAGATGAGGCTCCAAATGAAACGGTCACGTGCGTAGCCGTACGGGTGCATCTCCGTAGGGCCCTTCTGGGCCTTCAACAGCCCAATGCGCAACAGCATCTGAGACGCGGGGGGGGGGGGGGGGAAGAGGGGAAGGGAGCGAAGGAACCCCAGGCGAGGGAGCGGGTGGGGTGGGTGGGGTAAGGGGAATCACTGGCGTGGGGTGGCGTGTGTGTGTGTTTGGGGGGGGGGGAAATCACAATCACACGCGAGGAAATGTATGTGGGAGGTAGACTGCTGGAGTCCAAAGCGATGAAGTAAGTCATCGACCTGTAAAGACCGCCACGTTTGTGGTGTCGTCGTCATCCCGTCTCGTGAGACTGTCTTTCCCGTCCCGCGTAGTGCAGACGAGCTGTGTTCACTGCAGGTACTGATGGTAAGGATGTACTACTAATGGTCGTAAAGGTCAAGCCTGGCTATAGCTTTGTCACACTATCTCAAACAGCGGATGCGAGATGTGCCCGGCAACACATCAACTTAAAGCAACACAACGTAAAAAGCACTGGTGGGGTACACAAAGCTGCAGGCGTACCTACATATCTCGCAGGACATTTTTGGACAAGTGGACAGTGGACACGAGGACCCCGCAGCATTCATTGATCAGAAAACGTTAATGCGAAAGAAGGATGCGATGCGAAACAAGGCAGGTTGGCAAGGTGGAGAAAACAAGATATGTATGTATGTATGTGTGCGTGTGTGTGGCATGCGGTGCATCCACCTAAGACTGCAAGGTTTTGAGAAAAGGAGTAGAATTAATCCTTTTCAGCACTTCACGCCTTGGACCCCCTCCTTTCCAAAGGGGGTCATCATTCCCGCTCTCTTTCCTTCCCTCCCCTCTTCGGCTGTCTAACCCCCCCCCCGACACCCCGACACCCCCCCCACCTGGTTCAGCACATCCGCCACGGAGTGCATTGCCTCCGCCAACATGGACGACGACCCGGACACCCAGTGCGCCCACAGCTTGGCAGCGAAGATCAGCAAGTTGGCAATGATGGCTGCGGGGAGCAACACACACACACGCTCCTATGTATGTGTAGATGTGTATGTGTCTCTCTGAAGGGGAAACCTATGGGTGATGCAAGAGGCAAAACAGTAAACTGGCGACCGACGCCTCACACGCAGTACGTGTGATGGAGCGGGGGGAAAGAGGATGAGAAAGGGGCGGGAAGTGTGTGAAACACCAAGAAAACCACTGAGGGGTGCGGGAGGGAATGAAACACGGCATGACATCATGTACGGAATACACATTTGTGAGGCACGTGGCAGGGAAGACGCCCGGTTCCCCGCCGCCGTCCCCCCTTTCCCTGACAGCGCAACCGGACTCCGACACCCCTTACCCGGGTCCATACCCCGCCACCCACGCTGCCTGCGGGGGGATGTGTACGGGATGCATGCTCTAGCCACACACATTAAGAGACACGTACCAACATTCAGCGTGTGGAGCTCGTCCCGGTGCCGCTGCGCCGCGGTGCGTTGCACACTGGTTGGGTCCAGACCCTCCCAGCCACTCAGGCCCGCTGCCCCGAACGGCCGACCGGTCCCCGGCTCGGCGGGGTTTGGTCCGCCGGCTGCAGCGGCGGCCGCTGCCGCTGCAGTGCACGTGTGCAACGTGGCAATGCTACGGCGCAATAGGACGGGGTCAGATGGCATGTGGCGGAAACAGAGATGGCTGTTTGCATCACGTGGCGACTTGTCTTTGCAGCCTTGTGGCTTGTGAACATTACAATCAAGTGCCGAGCCAAATGTGGCCAAATCAGGTTGGGGTGTAGTATTAGAAGGAGAGATTGGTTGAGTACTGTGTTAGTGGGTCGGGCAGGTGCGAATGGGAGGAAGGGGAAGAAGGGGATGGCTGGGCAGCGGTTGGTTTGTGGGGCGGTGGAATGGGGAAGGCAAGGGGCACGCTCGTGAGAACCATAGTTTCTGCAGGCCCATGCCCGCACACAGATGCACTTAAAATATTTCTTAATAGGGAGATATCGGGGTTGCTCAGAAATCTCCTGCAGGCTGGAGGAGCCGGACAAATCATGTCATGTGCTGTGCTACGCCAACTGGGTAGGCCCTCCCTTGTAGTCAACTATGCAAAGGCTAGCCATGAACACGAGCTAGCGGCCGAACAAAGGGGATATTCGTATAATTGTCGACTTACAGACGAAACCAGATTCTCGTGTGCTCACCGTTCCGGCTGCAAAATTGCTCCTCGCCATCGTCCCGGCACGAAATATCCGACACCACCAAGCCCTGACGGTGCAATATTCTTCACATTACTTTGGAATGTAAAACTAAGTCTGGAGCGGCGAGGTCTTTGCGGAGTGCTGTTGGTGCAAAGCGCGCTCAAGTGGCTATTGGCCAACATCCTCGCTGTCTCAAAATTTGGACTGAAACCTATTTTGTTGAACGGGCGTAAAATTGCGACCCAGGCTAAGGGTAGCATTTGAGGTCACTCTGTGAGTCACATCGTCGGACTTCTGAAGCATTAAAACTCTCCTACAATTTGCAGCCGTTTAAAGTGCTGAAAGTAAAATTCAACCCTTAGCACGCGGCAACACATTAAAGGATCACGGAAGGGAAGCTTCATTTTGTCATACCGTCAGCTCCGATACCAGACCCAGCCCATATGAAGAAAAGTCCGTCAACAGCACATAGGACACTTGCCCCTGCGGAAAACCATGCCTAAGTTCATAACTCAGTTATCATGTGTGCAAATCCATGTTACCGATGTATGTAATAGCAAATACCTCTGGCCCATAGCCCTAGCCATGGACTTCGCGGGACAAGAGCCACTGGCTCACTGGGCAAAGCTCTGTAAAATGTTAGACCTGGGGGTCCTGAGATGTCATACTGGAAGCAAAGCGCTGACACCAGAGACAGCCAAGCCCTGCACATGGAGTAGCCTCGGCAGCCTTGTACGGCGAGGCCAGCCACCACATACCACCCATAATCCCATACCGGGGCGTATAAAAGAAAGCATGACCACAGGCCTTTTGGAGAAATTCCAAGAGTTGACCGCACAAGCCACAAACGCCTTCCCAAGCAATGTCGTTATCTTCAGCCTTGGGAACCTCCATGCACAAACAAGCACACAGCTGCAAAACCCTTCATAAGTATAAAACCCTTCCAGGAAAGCAGCTCAAAATGTTAGCCATTTCCAAAATTCTTCTCTTGGCAACCCTTGGACACCCGCGCCCCTATCCCTGCCCTTACCCCTCCGGGCCCACATGCATCCTGGTAAATGGGTAGGCGGTGGCCGCCGAGCCTTTAGACCTGGGACAAGGCGACATCATGATAGCACACCGGTAGCACCACACAGCATCCATCACCATGATCATCACCACAATCCCCAATACGGCACATAACCAACCTGTTCCAACCGTTAGCCGTTACTAGGTGCCCGTCACTCTGACACACACCGCCCCCGCACCCCCATATAATAATGTCCCTAAGCCCCTCCCCTTCGCAGCCCACACAGCTACCGCCGGCGCTACCGCCCGACCTACATGGCCGCCTACACGTGCAGCTGGCTATAGAGGCCATGCATTCACTGCTGCATTGCCGTTGCCCACATTGCCGCCCGCAGTGCTCTTGTTGGTCGGTTACGTCAGCATTGCATTGGTTGCGTACGTTAATAAGCAACGGGATATAACCTTAAGGTCATGGCTGCCAGGGCATCCTGCACCCCGGCGGGAAGCCCCCCAGGACCGCCAAAGTGGCCAGCAGGGTGCTGGTGGTGCCCACCGCGATGAACAACAGCATCACCACGAAGGCAGGGATCTTGGGCAGGCCAATGCGGCGGGACACAGCGCCGATGGCGGAGTCGAACAGCGGCGCGACAGCGAGCGCCAGAGTCAACCTAACGGGGCGCAGAAAGTTGGATCCCACCCACAGCCCCGCGTAGATGGCCAGGAAACGTGGCCAGTTGCCGCCGTCCAGGGGGGTCAGGCCAGTGGTCCGGACCACGGCAAGCCAGGCGATGGTAATGAGGACGCCTTTGGAGTGAGGCGTTTTGGAGGGGTCGGGAGGTTGGGTTACGGTTGAGAAGTTCGTTGGGTTTGGTACGCGGTTGGTGTGCTGTGTGACAGATTGTGGAGTGCATACCTGCATTGATATTGCTGATGACGCCGTACGCACTGAACGCTCCGAACCCAAGTGCAGCTAATCGGGCCTTATCGAGCTTTGAGCCCGTGAAGAAGCGTCGGACGCGTCCCAGGAGCGTTTGGGGCTCGTCCTGGGCTGGTGGGTAGGTTGCTGGTGGAGCAGCATGTAATCCGTTTTGCTGCGCCGAGCTGGGAACGCCGGATGGATCGAGTTGGGAGGGTCCGGGTGAGAAAGCTATGCCGGCCGCTGGCCCGACCCCGTTGGAGCAGCCCGCAACGCCGTCCGCGGAAGCAGCGGCTGCTGCAGTGGCTGGTTGCCAGCGCGAAGGGCGCAATAGCAGCAGCGGGCACCGGATACGGAGCGCGCAGGAGGGCAAACCACTTCTGGATGCTAACGCGCTGACCCTGGCGCAACCTACAGGCTTCATCTGTGCAGAGGTTTTTGCCTAGCGCACACCGAGCGAGGCTCTGCCCTCGAGTGTGTCAGGACGTTGGAGGTGCGCAGGGAGTAGTTGGTTAAATTACAGAGTTAATCTGTATGTAGGAGCAATCTTGTAAACGGATAAACGTTAGTTATCGGCGATGGCCAGGTTGCATCGCATCACCATCGGCTCTTCCAGGAATAGTCGTTGGCCGCTCGTACAGCGCCTGCCTTCGTGTGGCAGGTTTGGCAATTTATGTTATCATCGATTCGTCAAATTAGGAGAAATTCATTGCTGGGAAAGGGCGCCGACAGTGAAGCCAGGCTAGCCGTGTTTCCTGGGCAAGCTTCGGAAACGGCGTAGCCTTCCAAATGTGCTCTTAATGTAATGCCTGCTTTGTGCAAATCGTGCGGCCAATAAAACATATGTATGTAGTTTGGATGCGACACAGCTGACGGGCGTAACTGGTAGAGATGTCTCAGGACCAGCTTATCTGCCCTTTCACGTCTACGGGAACAACCAAGTGGTGCATATGGCAAGTCCTGAAGGATCACCCTTCAGGATTGCCTCTCGGCGCTCTAGTGGAGCTGGTCGTTAAGCAACGGGAGATAACCTTTAAGAACCCCACCGGCGCGGTGAGTATTATTAGCACTTGAGTATTTGTTTGGGGTGTCTGAATTCGTTTGTTCTCGCGTGTAGCCTAAAGGGAAGGTTCCCGCCACACTCGACCGCTCGCCCGCGAGCTGGCGGAAGTTCCTATGGAAAGTCCCACAATTTTCCCCTTTGCAAACTCCTGACACCAAACGGTGGGGTTTCTGCACGCGTTTTCCGGAAAACGCTGCTGTAGACCTAAGGGCAATGCAAGCAGCTTACGCTGTTGCCACCTTGTAGTAATCTAAATCCCTAACTCCTTAAGAGTATTGCCTGGAGCAGTCCACGGCAGGAAAATTTGTGTCATACGTCCTTCACTGCCGCGTACCTGTGCATGACCTAGATTTCCGGGGAGCTGTCCCGTGACAAGGAGCATTTCTGCAAAGCTGGTGGGGGGCGTTGGGCTCTGTCAGTTTTTGGGCCTTTTGATGGCGGAGGCCAAGGAGCGGGCCACCCCAGCGGCCGTACCACGGCAACATCCCCCCGGGCCGATCCAACCCAGGAGGGGAACGCTGGCCAAGGCAATAAGGCCGGAGGGCCACATGACAGCGGCGCCATTGCAGCTCCCAGCGAACCCGCTGGCAGCGATGACGACGACGACGTTCCCATCGGGGCTGCGGCTGCTGCTGCTGCAGCCGCTGCGGGGCCCGGTGCTGGGCCCCAATGCGCCGCAGCACCCACCACAGCTGGCCGATCCAAAAGACAGTCTGCTGCAGTCGCTACTGTGTCACCTGCGAAGCGCGCCCCCAGCGGCTCACATGGCTCGGATGACGACGTGCCCCTCACCGTGCTCTCTTCAAAGCCAGCGGCGGACGCAGTGGCCGGCGCACCACCAGCGAAGCGGCAGCGCATGGCAGCGGCTGCGACGCCTCGAACAGAGCCGCCAGCTGAGGACGGCCAGGGAGCTGCCGCCGCCGCCGCCGCTGACTCCAACGGCGTCTATGGCACAGGCTGTGCTGAGGTCACGGAGGAAGGGATGGTGCCCGCGTCACAGCGAGCTACAACGACAGTTTCCGGGCGCGGGCGTGGGCGGGGCCGGGGCCGCGGCCGTGGGAGGGGCGGCGCCGCCGCTGCCGGGACAAACACATCCGGCAGAGGTACTGGCAACGGCCGTACTTCCGCGCGCCTGGCCTCGAGGGGGTCGCCGGCAGTGACGGCTGCTGCAGCGGGGGAAGATGCGGCAGTGGGGCCGGCTGCCGGCCGCCGCCGGGGCAGCCGGGGCTCCGCCGCCGCCGCCGGGGCAGCGGCAGATCCGTCGGGTGAGGGGGCGCCACCTGCAGCTGCTGGTGCCGCCGACGCCGACGGCCCCGCTGGAGCTGATCCGTCAGCGGAGGCGTCACCCCGGGAAGCTGCATCACCGGGCTTGGAGGCGCCCAGCAGTGCCGCTGTGGGAGCGGGCGAAGGGGAGGGCGATCAGCAGACACATCCCGGCAGTGCGGCCGCTGGGGCAGCCAAGCGGGGCCGCCGCCGCGCCACACGGGGCGGCCGTGGTGGCGGGGGGGCGGGTCGTCGGGGAAGAAACCCGCATTGCGAGAGCGGCGACCCGGAGTGGGCGGGTGGTGCGGGAGATGCTGGCGGCGGCAGCGCCGGGTGTTCCCGGTAGGTTGGGTGACGAGGTTACGGCTGGGTGACGAGGGTGGTGCCTTGCAACGCCCTCCCAGGACTTAGAAGAACGTGCCAGGGAAACCCCCGTGTAAATACCGGGGTGGTGGTTGTGGAAGGTGGGGGGGAAGGGAAAGCGCACCGACCCAGATGGCAATACACGGGCACTGAAGTTCTTTCGTGACCATCATCACCATTTTCCTCCCTTACGGCTCAGATACGTAAAACATGATAGCCTGTGTTGTCTCTGCGGGTCGAGGAGGATGGGCCTTCGATTCGGGGTGAGGCGCCAAATGGTCTCAGCCGCCGGACTGATGGACTCCCGGGATGAGGGCTGGTGTGCACGGCGGTGGCAGTAGCAGTAGCAGTAGCAGTACACTTAAAAGGGGGGGGGTAGCCCCCTTGTAGGGCGGGTTGGTTGTTGGTCAAGGAGGACCCTCGCGAGAAATGAACGTGAGCGGTAACGGCCACCCTATCCCCCTTCCCACGCCCCTTCAAACCATGCCTGTTCTGGGAACGTGCGCAGGGACCCGTCACCGGCAGCGGCGGCTGTGGCCGTACCTGGGATGCAGGGGCCAGTCGGCGGCGGGGGCGATGCACCTGCCAGCGGGCACACCAGTATTGCCGCCAGCAGGCCTCGCCGCGCAGCAGCAGCTCGGAAACCCGCCATTGTGGAAGACTCTGAGGAATCGGAGTCGAGGCGCAGCGAGGCAGCGGCGTCGGGCGATTCGGGCAGCGAGCCGGCGCAAGACATCCCGGGTTCGAATCCTGCGGATAACACGGCAGCAGCCACAACTGCAGGTTCAGCGGGCGAGGCCGGCCCGGTCGGAAAAAAGGGCCCCCAGCGGGACCGAAGCGGCGGCGGCGGAGGTGCGCAGCAGCGAGCGCAGTCACAGCAACGGCAACAACAACAGCAGCGGCAACAGGGAGCCCGGCAAACGGCTGGCGAGGGTGAAGGAGAGGGCTCGGGGCCGGGAGTCCCGCCAGCCCGCAAGCGGCAGAAGCGAAGTGACGCGGGCGAGGGGGCTAAGCCCGGGGCTGCGTCTGCCGGTCCAGGGGGCGACGGAGATGAGGTCGTCCGGGCTCCTGGACGCCCCCGCCGGCGACCGTCCGTGTCTGCGGTGGGTGATGAGGAGGACAAGCCGGGCGGCCGCCGGGCTAGCGGCGGCGGCGGCGGCGCTTCCCCTACCGGGACCGCCAGCGCTGGTCAGGATGCCAGCCCGGAGACCTCGCCTCGACGGCGGCCGCCGGGTCCTCGGAAGCCGCCAGGTCGCCAGGCGGGTGCGGGAGCAGCGGCGGGTGGTACGGCGGCGGTGGGTAAGGCGGCGGCTGCGGCGACGGAGGAAAAGGAGCCGCAGCCAGCTACGGGCGGCACGTTGGCCATTGGTGGCAGTAGCGCTGGTGGCGGTGTTGCACGTGCGCCGCGACAAGTGTCTCATCGGCCGGCGGCGGTGCTGCCGGCTAAACCGTCAGCAGCTCCCGGAGGGTCGAAGTCGCAGGTGAAGGTGCCGGCGGCGCAAGCGGCGAGGCCGCCGCTTCCGCCGCCTGCCGCTGCTTCCACCGCCGCCGCCGCCGCCACGAAAGCCGAGCCTGGCGGAGGGCAGGAGGCAGGACTTGGCGTGGGGTCGAAAGGAGCCGCGCCGTCGCCGGTCGCTGTGGACGGCGGTGCTACGCCGGAGCAGTCGCCATCGCCGGCGGCTGCACCTGGGGCAGCGGTCGTACCGCCGCTCCAGTCGACGGTGGCGGCTCCTCGACGGCCCGCTGCGACGGCGTCGTTACCGGCAAAGGGCCAGGGGCTTGCCGACCGGGCGGCGGCGGCAGCGGCGGTCGCTGCCGCAGGGGCAACTGCAGCGGCGGCGGCGGCGGCAGGCCGGGATGCCGCGGTGAACAAATCCGCTACGGCGGGCGCCGTTGCCAGCTCCGTTGACGGTGCAGCGCCCGAGGGAGACGCGGGAAAGGCGGCTGCTGGTTCTGCGGGTCGCATTGGCGCAGCTGCCGGCGGTTGGGCTGCTGCGAATGCAGTCGCTACATCGGCGGCGCCACCACAACAAGGCACACACCTGCCGCTGCCACCGCCAGCGGCGACGGGTGCAGGATTGGGGCTCAGCGGCGGCGTGGGGACCACCAACAGCCTTCCGCAACTGCCGCAGGTGCTGGCACCGAGAATGAACCTAGGGAGGCCGACAACCCTGGTGACGGCCAAGTTGCGGGCCGCGCCGTCGGCGCAGCTGCCGGCGAGGGCCACACTAGCAGCGGCACCGGCGGCACTGGCTGCCGCCGCCGCCGCCGCGGCCGCGGCCGCCGAAACGGCCGCAGCCCTAGGCTCTGAGCCGACGGCGGCCGAGGTCGATGCCGCTGCCGCCGGTGGCGACCACCAGCGCGGCGATGCGGCACCGCCTGGCAACGCCGACGCCACTGACGGCGCCGCCAGCCGCGGCACCGGCGTGTTGAGCCGCCCCGGGAGCTCTCCGAACCTGGACGGTGCTGCCGGCGCCGCAACGGCGGCTGGACCCGCTGAGGTTGTGGGCCAGGGCAATGAGCTGGACGCCAAGGTGACGGTAGCATCGGCAGCAGTGCCGCCGCCGCCGGCGCCGTACGGCAACGCCTTGGGCCTGGACCTGACGGGCTATTCACGGTTTCTGTGCGAGCTTCGCCGGGGTTTGCTACTGCCGACGCTACTGCCGTTCCGTCGGCTGCGGGGCAGTGTCTGGGTTGACAGCCAGGCGGCGCTTTGGGAGCTGAGCATGGCGCGTAAGACACGGTCGGCCCACGGCGGCGGAGGTGAAGGCGACGCAGCCGCGAAGGCGGCACAGGAAGGGGAGCGTGCCTTGGCGGCGCTGCGCGAGAAGCTTGGCGCCTGGGGAAGCGAGCGCTTTTGTACGGCGCCGTTGCCGCCGCCTCCACCGCAGGCCGTCGTCATGGTTGGTGAGGAGGACACGGAAGCGCCGCCGCCGCTGCCCGAGGCGACCCCGCCAGGGCTAAGCGGTGATGACGGTGAGGCCGCAGTTGGCGGCAGTAATGGCGGCGGCGCAAGTCATGGAGGCGGCGTCGGTGCGGGTAGATCCGGGATTCAGCGCCGTACACCTCTCTTTGTGTACGGCAAGGTGCCAGACGTAGCTGGAAGCCAAGCTGATGGTGGTGGCCGTACGGCACAGGGAATGACGCGGTCGGGGAGCGCGTCGCAGGTGGAGCCGCCGCCGCCACCTCCGCCGCCGCCAGGCCTGTCGGGGCATGACGGCGCCGGGGGCCGCGGCCTAGGACACCACCACCGTCGTGCGCCGTACGCCATCTCCGGCCTCCGCCGCGGCGGGAAGTCCTCTTCTAGTGGCGCCGTCGCCGGCGGCGAGGACGGCTTGTCCGAAGGTACCGGCGTGGGAGGCGGCGGCGGCAGCGCCAGTGGCGATGAGGGCGGTACGAGCAGTGCCGCTGACGCCAGCAGCGGAGGCGCCGCCGCCGATCGGTGCGTTAATATGAGGCCATCGGCTGCCGTGACGGCGGCCCTGGCAGCCTCCGCCGGCGGCAGGCCACCGCGGCCAGGACTGATGCCTGCCGGTCCGGCCGAACACGCCACCGCGCCCCGCCGTGCGCCCCGCACCCTGGGCCCGTCTAACTTCACGATTCACCCGCCCGGCTGCATGGCAGTAGGCGCATCGTCGTACAGCGCTGGCGCAAACACAGCCGGTACGGCAGCATAGCTGCGATCAAAATTCGGGAATTTGGGGGGACGGGGGGCCCCGCCGCGGACATTTCCCCGTGGGGTCGGCAGTGCACCTCATGGCCAGTTTACAGCGCGAATGTGCTGCAGCTGCTGCTGTGGTGGTGGTGGTGGGGGGGTGGCACCAAATGGTTCCCGCACTGTCCGGGCCGCCTTGCTTATCCCCGAGATAATGTGGCCTGGATCAACACAGATAAATAGACAGACGGACGGACAGACAGTTAGACAGACGGACAGATAGATAGACAGACAGATATAGGCAGACAGACAGAGAGGAGGGAGAAGGAAGGGTTGCCTAAGTCCGTGTGGGGTTTGCCGTTTCTCTTGAGCTGCAGGCGGTGGCGACGGCGCAGGTGGCGGCGGTGGCGCCGGTACCGCCACAACGTCCGCCGCCGGCAGCGCGGGTGCGCACTCCTGGGAGCGAACGGCGTCCGCGGAGCGGGATGTGGCAAGGTGGGTGGGGATGTCGGGGGTGTCATGTGTGTAGGGACCCGTGGGTCGGCAGCCGCCGATCGCCGCGGGTGATACCCCGGGGACTGGTCCATGCAGTTGGTACGCAAACTGAAGTAACCGATTCTGGAGATTGAAGTAACCGAACCAACCAATCCTCAAGATAGAAACCGTGAAATAAAGCTGAAGCTGCTGGCCAGCCGGAACGGCAACGAGGGACGTCGTCCTCCTCCTCTCCATTCGACGTAATGAGATCATGAACGAAAAGGCTCCCGGCCTCCCGTGTCGCCGACGACCGACAGCCGCCGCAAACCAGAGTCGTACGACCAGGAGCGGGACCTGGAGCGGGAGCGTCGTGATGTGCGAGAGCGTGGGCGGGATAACAATGGTACCGCAGAGGAGGAGCTGCGCATCGGCGTCGGCGGTTGTGGCAGCTCTGGAGTGCGCGGCGGGGCTGCCGCCACGGCTGCGGCTGCGGGGACGGGGAACGGCTCTGATCGGGACTTGCGCGACCCACGGGACGGCGACGGCCGCCGGGACCTACGGGACCGTCCTTTCGACCGCGGTGGCGGCGGTGGCGGCTACGCCAACCGCGGTGGCGAGCGCAGCGGCGGCGATCCACGGGACCGGGACCGCTCCAGGGAGCGTGGGGGCGGCGGTGGCGGCGGCGGGGTCGATCGGGATGTTGATCGGTCCAGGGAACCGCGGCGGGCCCCGTACGACCGCGGGGGAGCCCCCAGCAGCAACGGCCGCGGCGCAGAGCGGGATCGGGACCGCGCCAAGGAGCCCTCTTCTCTTTTGGACCGCGACGCGATTCGTTCCCGGGAAAGGCGGCTGGACGCGCAAGTGGCTCGGCCGGCAGCGGCGCCCGCGCAGATGGACGGTGAGTTGCGTGGCACGTGTGGTGGGTGGGTGGGTGGGTGGGTGTGAAGGAAGACCTTACCGGGGGTACGGCGGCAGCGGCGGCTCCGGGTGAGTGCGGTGCCACCGTCGCTGCGAGTGATGGTTGCAGCGCTGCACAGTATTGATTGGGGATCGGACGCACATGGAGGGATGAAGAAGTGGTGGAGGTGGTGCCGCAGCTGCTGCTGCTGCCCCGCTCTACTGTAGCTCCTCCTCGTGCGGATAACAATTTTGCAGTAGTCGCCCGGGGTTCTTGCGTTACCTCCTTGGCTGTACATCTCCTTAGCTGTACATGTGTCTGTTTTTCCCCCCACGTCTTCTTCTGCTGCTGCTGCTGCTGCTGCTGCTGCTGCTCCTCCCAATCTACTTTTGCGCCCCCCCATTGCAGCCCCCGCAGTTATTCGCGGTCCTCCAGTCAACCCAACCTTGCGAGATGTGACCCGGTTGTACAAGAACGGAGTGCTGTTCAACTACTCTAATGACACCATGCACGAGGTATGTATGTATGTATGCATGTATGCGAGTGTGTGTGTGTGTGAAAGGTTACACCGGGCCTGACACTGGCCAGGGGCTGCTGTCCAGCCGCGACGGAAAGACCGCCTAAGCTCCCTCTCGCGGACTTCCGCGGATGTGAGAGAGGCGCTAGAGGGGCCTCTGTCCCCTCCCCCTAAGCAGCCGAGAGCCGCAGGTCCGCTAGCTCCGCTCTCCCCATCCCCCGGGGGTGGGGGTGGGGGGCCGTCGCACCCGCGCACGCTCTCGCGAGTCAAGAGGCTCTGTCACGCGAGTGTGCGTTCACTGAGCCTGAAACACGAGACAAGACTCCCCTCTCCGTCCCCGGCCTGATCCGGTGTTGGGGGAGTGGAAGGGGCCTGCGAGAAGCGTGTCTTGAGTACTGAGTGCTTGACTCGGCGGAATCGTGAACCGCGCCGCCCCATCTCTATCCCACTCCCTCGGCCGCCCGTACTACCTAGCTGTGTCCCAATAACCGACTAACCACCCACCAACGAACAAACCAACTGTAGGTGATGCGGGGTGGCCGCTTCGGCTCCAACGACCGGGACACGATGCAGGTGCGGCAGTGCAGTGCGGTGGGGGGCACTTGGCGGGTGTCCCTGCGAGTGTGATTGTGATGGGAGGGGGTAGGGGGGGGCGGGTGGGGATCAGGATCAGGGCCTGGTGGAGGCGGCGCCAGGGGGGGGGTGAACGAGCGGAAGAACGTAAAAGTGCAAGGTCCCGCCTTTCCCTCGCCGGCGGCATCCCCTCTCCCCATTCCCCCTCCCCCTTCTTTGAAATGACCCTTTACCCTCACCTCACACATACACACATACACACACATACACACATGCGCGCGCGCGCACGCACCCCCCCCCCGCCCTCATCACAGAGCATCTCCGGCTCCACGTTGGTCTTCTTCTGGAACTTTGACCGGCGGCTGCTCCACGGGCCTTACTGCCGGGCTGCGGGGCAGGGCCTGGAGATGTTCCGCTCCTCAGACTGGAGATTCAAATTTGCGGTGGGTTGGGAAGCCCCGGGTGGCTTGGAGGGGCCCCCATTACCCCCCAACCAAGTTCTGCTTCTTGTACACCACCCCTCCCCCCTGATAAGCGAGCCGATTGCGGCAATCGGACGCGCTTAAAGGGAGGGTGGGGTGGTCGGGGGGGGACAAGCTGAAGGTCTGCGAGCCCCAACCTCTGGTTACCCCTTGAAGTACCCGCCGCACCCCCAACCCCTCTTGCACCCGGGTTGTGTGTTCAACTGTGGCGGCTCATGGCTGTCCCATGTAAACGTTCTAACCCTGTGCCGTAGCGCTGCTGCCACTGGCCACCTTCTCCCCCTCCCCTCCTCTCCTCCTCCTCTCCCCCTCAGCTCAAGTTCGAGAAGGTGGCTCGTTTCCCAGGTGGCCTGCCGGAGCGGGAGGCGCTGCGGGCGGGAGTGACTCTGATGGACTCGGCACGGAGGCTGCTGACCACCGACCTGCGACTCAGTGTGTGCGAGCGGCTGTACCGGGCATTCGAGGTGGGGAGGGGGGGGAAGGGGAGGGCGGGACAGAAGGGGGCCCTCTTACCGCCGGCAACCTTACCTGGCCCCGAGGGTGACGTGTGGTACGACAGGTGTGTGTCAGGGGGGTTGTTGGGGTGCCCGTAAGGCCCCGCGGGGCCGTATTGGTTTGTGCAGGGGGGCCTTATGCAAGGGAGGATGCTTAAGGTGGCCTGTGTGTGCGTGGTCCCATTCTCCGGCAGGACGAGGATGCTAGGCGCCAAAAGGAAAAGCAGCAGAAAGAGGCTGCGGCAGCGGCGGCAGCGGTCGAGGGCAGCGTCGCCGCCGCCACGGCCGCGGCGGCCGCCACCGCCGCTGCCGTCATGCAGGTCCAGGAAGTGGACGGTGCGACGCTAGCCGCGACCAGCCTCTCCGCTGAGTGCCGAGCTGCCACTTCCGTCGGCGGGGGTGGCGGCGGCAGCGGCGGCGGCGGCGAGAGCCAGGAATCGCCGACAAAGCTGCGGGATGATGGTGAGGGCCGTCAGCAGCCTCGCGAATTGTCAACGCCACCGCCGCCGCCGACCCTGCAAGCGGCGGCGTTGTTAACCGTACGGCAAACAAAGGGGCAGGGCCCCATCCCTGCTGCCGCAGCGGCAGTGCCTGTGGCAACCCCCACGACTACCACCCCTTCCGCCGGCAGCGGCGGAGGCTCGGCCTTGCACCACCAGCACCATCAGCAGCAGGCGCAGTACAGTGCTGGGGCAGTGCCGCTACTGCCGCCGCCGCAGAATCCTGTGAATGGAGCAGACGATGGGCGACGGCCGGCGGCGGTGACAGGGTTTTCGGAGCCTGATAAAGAAGCCGGAGGTGCCGTGGGATCTTCCGCCTGTGGCGGCAGCCGGGCGTACGGCATCCGCGGTAGCGGCGGGATGGCGGCGCAGCCTGTCGACTCGTGCGGGGAGCAAGCCGAACGCCAGGTCCAAGGCGGAGGGGACCTGCATGCGGTGGCTGCTACTGCGGCGCCGGCAGCTGCGGCACAGCCTCCGCCGCCGCCGCCGCTGCTGCAGCTCCCCTACCCGCGGGAGGTAGACCGATCCCGGGAGCGCAGTAGTTGCGGTGCTGGCGGCGGCGGCGGCGGCGGCGGCGCCCATCCAGACCGCGCCCATTTAGATGGTCTCCGCGAGGGGCTCAGAGATCTGGACCGGGATCGCGAACGCGACAGGGATCGAGATCGAGATCTTGAGCGATCCAGGGATCGTGGTGGGTTTGAGAGGGACCGCTTGGAACGCGCTGGAGAGCGGGAGCGGACGCGTGACAGGGGCCGGCCGAGGGATTTGGAGCGGGAGCGGGAACGAGAGAGAGGGCGGGAGGCGCGGGAACGGAGCTGGCAAGCTCGCAACACAGCCGGACTGCGGAGGGAGGCGCGGGAGCGGGCTTGCGACAGGGGCGAGCGGGAGCGCGGCGGTGGCGGAGGAGGAGGAGGAGGAGGAGGAGGAGCGGCAGGGTGCAGCGGGCGCTTCAGAGATGAGCTGCGGGGGGATGAACGCGAGCATGATGTGGGTCAGGACAGGGAGCGCGACCGGGGCAGGGACGGCCGTGACGGCGACGGCAGCGGTGTGGCGGGTGGGATGGCAGATCGGCGGGAGCGGGAGCGGGGCCTTGTGTGGGAAGGGGGGGATGGCGGTGGCGGCGGTCGGGGGTGTTCCCGCTCCAGGGAACGTGACCCAGGGCGGGAAGTGCGGGATCCGTGCCGTGCCGCTGGCACCCCTGGCGGCGGCGGCGGCGGTGGCGGCAGCCAAGGGCCGCTGCCTCGAGACGAAGTGCGTGACAGGATGTTGCACGGCAGCGGTGGCCGGGGCCGGATCCGTAACTCGAATGTAGACCGCAACGTCGGCTGCATCAGCTTGGTGGCGGCTTTGCCAGCAGCAGCGGCAGCGGCAGCGGTGGCCGCGGGCAGCATGATTGGCAGTCGCTCCGCCACCGGCAGCGGCATTGCCACCGGCGGCGGCGTTACCATCACCGCTCTGCCGGAGGTTGAGGCATCGGAGTCCAACTCACGTCATGCATCCAAGTCGGGTTCAGGGTCCGGAACAGATTCGGATTCGAGTTCCAGTTCCGGATCCGATGACAGCAGCTCCGGCGGCTCAGGGTCCAGCTCGGACTCCGATTCCGAATCAAGCTCCTCCAAGTCCAAATCGGCCGTCGCTGAGCCGGAGGAGGCATTTGGTCCGGAGGCCATAGCCGCGGCAGTCGTGGGTCCGGCTGCCGCCGACAGCCGACAGGAACACAAGAGCTCCCTGCACCGACCTAACGGCGCTGCTGGCACTGCAGGGCATGGCTGGGTCGGCAACCAGCCCTCGCAATCTCTGCACCATCACCACCACCACCACCACCACCACCAACAACAACAACAACAACAACAACAGGATCAGCTGCCTGGCCAGATCGGCAGGTCGCGTGCCTCCTTCCCGCACCCGGGTGGCCCCGAAGGAGAGCATCTGACCGTTAGCCAGCTGATACAGCCACAATCTACCGCCGTCCATCTATCGTTACGGCCGCCGCCGCCGCCGCCGCCGCCGCCCCCACCATCGATGCCGTTAGGTGCAAGAATGGAGCAGCAGCAGCAGCAGCCCGACCAACACCAAAACCACCACGAGCTGTCCGCAACCGCCGCCCCGGCCGATGTGACCATGGACGAGGGCATCCTCGGAGGCGCCAGTGATCTGCCCGACAACGCACGAGGGGTGGCGGCGGCGGTTCCGGAGCCAGAGGGTACTTCAGGTGACATAGCAGAGTACGGCTTGCCTCCCGCTGAGGGCCGGCAGCAGCAGCAGCAGCTGCCTTGTCACAATCACTATCAAGACTGCAACGTCAGCCGTAAGCATACGCGCAGCCACAGTCGCGATGACCGTAATCATATGGACCACCAGAAAGAGATGAACATGTCCATAGACACGGGTGTTCTGCAACCGCGTGGAGACGGGGCTGCTGGGGCCGTTGCCGCCGAGGCCGCAACTGCTGTAGCCGTGACGGCCGCTGCCACCGTCCCGGCGACCGGCGAGGCGTTGGGTATCGTGGAGGGTGCCTCGGGTGAAGGTACGCGCCGCAATGTCCGTGACCTCGCTCCGCTGCGGACGCGGACGGGTCCAGAAGCTGCCGCCGGCGCCAGCCTCTGCAGCGACGCAGCCCTGAGGACCTGGCCCGATACCGGCGCACGGGCTTTGGGTGCGCTGCGTTGCGCCGCACCGGAGCCCCTAGACCATCAGGCAGCTGCCGGCGCCGTCTTGTGTACAACGCCGTGCAGTGCCATACCCCGCAGACCAGAGCCGTTTGCTGGTGATGTCGTCGGTACGGCTGAGCCGGGTGACGCGACGCCGAAAACCGGGGAAGCCGTTCTGGCAGGGTCGAATTCAAAGGCACATTTGAGAGCCGTACTCATTACCACCACAACCGCTGCTGCAGAAGCGGTGATGGCGACGGCACCGGCGTTGCCATTGCCGCCTGTGCAGGCTGGGGCTGGCTTGGCGACGCAACCTGCCGCGGTTGCAAATGCCGCTGCTGCGACTGCTGGTACATCGCCTGTTAACGCCGGTGCTGGCCCTGCGGGAACTGTGGAGGCGGAGCAGGAGGTGGATCCTGACGATGACATTTGGCGAGATTTGGACGACCTGACGAGCCTGGGCACTGTTACGCACTAGCCACACTGAGCGACTTGACATTGACCTCATCAGCCTCGGACGGAAATTGCTGGCCGCCGACTTCTGGGGTGGGGTTGTATTTGTGCATGGGCTGTGCTTGTCCGATGTGGGACTTGGTGATGATACCGTACGTCGTGTGTGGAGATTGTGCGGGATGCCAAGAACATAACGTACGCGTACTGGGGGGAAGGATTGCAAGGATAGGGACGGTGCCTTTGGGGGGGTTGGGCGCGGGCAGTCCCTCAGTTAGGGGCTCCAAGGGGTGGGGTAGGATGTATTCCCTGGTGATACTTCACAAACCTTCGCTAAACAAGCCCTTGGATATCCTCATAAGCGCATGTGCTCGGCTTCCCTTCTTTGTCCGTAAAACAGAGTGGAGTACCATAAAGACGGAGCTTTACATCTTGTGAAATATGTAGTGTTGCCGCCTGTCGCACTTATCGCCCTGACTTGCTGTGTGCTTGATGCGACTTGGGATTCTGTCGTGACGGAGGTTGCAAAACGAAGGAAGCCCAGGGATTGGGCTGCCATGAAGTGCGCGTGTCCGCCTGCACATAGTATTTCAGTACTTGTGGGTGTTGCGAGGGGCAACGTCTGGTGCTGCGGAGGTGGGGGCTCTGTGACTGCAGACAGCTCCTCGCTCCATTCAAAGGTAGCCGGTCCCGGCTTGCTTTCCATTTCGCTCTTCCGCAAGGAGGCGGCAGGGTGGACGTTGCTAGGAGCATTGATGTGGGTCCCGGCGTGGCCCATGCGGGCAAACTGGCAAGGGGTAGGGCACGCCGTGGCGTGATGTTAATGCAGGTGGAGTTGCTGCTGCCAGGGCCGTGGGTTATTCATTGTACGTCATAGGGGCTGTTTTGCTGCTTGGGGAATGTGGGTTTTAGGTTTTTAGTTTCTATAATGGGTGCCAGTTTTTTTCGTAGATAGGAGGGAAAGCAATTAGAGAAAGGGGTGAAGATTTAGATAGCCGGGTGCGAGTGCATACCGTTCAATTGGTTGTGTCAATCTGACCGGAACCACGTTATCCTCCTGTGTGTTCTACAAGACTAAGAAGTTGCAGAATGGATGAATAGATGGGCTGATATGCGTAAGGGTTGCGACGGACTAGGAGGTTGCAAGCTGTGGAGGCTGGTAAACACGTAACGAACACAATATTTCGCAAAACTTCTTACAGTGTCTTGTGGCAAGATGCTTAAAACCCAAATGCTTGTTGTTCTGTGTATGGTTACACACCCGACTCGTAACTCTGCGTGTATCTATCCTGCAAATCTATTCAGCTTATCACATGATGATCAGTATTATGAAACGACGTTTATACCTTCCCTACTGTCATGTACGAAATGCTCTTTCTATCCTTTCAAGTCTACAATCTCATTCAATCGCAATAGCAACAGCTAGCTTCTAAACCTCCCAACTTGCCATTAATATTGAATAACAACCATTGGCACTGCACGAAATAACGAGTAACTAGCCTGGGAGTGCCCAGTCGAGTATCAATTTGCTATTCAACAAAAAGTGAATCACTCAATTTGACCCCAGTCGCCAAGGCTTGAGGCCGCGCGCGACCGGCTCTGTGCTACCGTACTACCGGCGATTGTAAATAAACCATGCGTTCCCAGCCCAGTGCCGTCACCCCTGGGGGACTTCATGAGCACCTGGGACGCCGCACGAAGCTGCTGCAACGGCTGCTGTTGTTGTTGCTGCTGTGGTGGTGGTGGTGGGTGGGCAACAGGGCCCTCGATGACCTGCCCTGAGGTGCTCCGTCCGCCGTGGGCAATGGGCCCAGATACCACTCCGCGTGGCGGGAGAGGTGGCCCGTTCAGGGAGTTCCGGTGCAAAGCAGCGTTACCGGCCGTCGCCGAACCCGGTTGCTGGGAGGTGGTGTTCGTTGGCGGGCGCGGAGGGGCGTTGCGCGACATGGGCGGCATCTGCATGGCAACGACAGCCGTTTAGGACACGTGCAGTTGATGTTCCGTGAGTTTGTTTAGGCTCCATAACGTGCGGCATACGTGCATGGATGAACAATAATGTGCCTGTTCCTCACCGTCGCGTTCAGCATGCCAGGCTGGCTTGGTGGGCGGCCCTGTGATCCTGCTTGTCCACGGGAACCTGGTGCACCTTGGCTATTCGCAACTGCCTGTTGTTGCTGTGCTACGGAATGTGGCGCTGATGCCGTTGCCGCAGCCGCAGCCCGCGCGAGCATGGTTGCTCCAGCTGAAGATGCATGTTGCACCAAGTATACCCACTGCTCACCGCTGCAGGAGACAAGAGCTGGTGTGTCGAGGGCCCGAGTTGCCTGGCTTGCCGAGGAATCCGGCCAAGCAGAGCGCTGGCCTGTGATGGTTATTGGGTCAGAAATGGGAAAGCAGGTGACCCCGGCGCCCAATCAAAGCTTGCAAGAGCATTTATTTAACTCACCTGGCATTCTAGATGCTGCCGTACCGGCACCAACTGTAAGCTGCACAGCTCGATCCCAGGACGCGCGAACTGATTCAGCACGCGTTGCCCATGCCTGCGACGCCCCAAAGGAAACCATCAGGAGCTTCGAAGTGATTCTCAGCATCGCGTAAGGCAACGCACCTTGAGCTGATCGAGAGTGGCCTTCTCAACCATTACACTCGAGTGCGCAGGATGGGTCGACTGGGCAGCGGCAACAGCCAGCTCGGACTTCAATTGCTCCAGGGTGACGGCCTGCTGTAGCTGTGTCATGGTATCCCCATGTCTGCGGCAAGGGAGTGCACAGGACGGGATTAGTAATGCGAGGCACGACGTTTCCGAAGCTGCTAATAAGGAAAGCAGCGTTCAAGAAGATATTTTCGTGCGCCATGCTGCCTTCACGAACTTACAGCACACTTCCGGGTGCGATAGCTGCCGCGGCGGCAAGTTGCACGAGCGCCGCCGCTGATACATAAACACCATCTCCGACGTTGGCAGAATGTACCACCTGCTCCTCGGGTGTCAAGCAGGAAAGCTGCACTTGGACCACTGACCAGAGCCGCGAAGCCGATAGGAGAGGCTCCGAACGAGCTGGCTGCAGTGGGCATAAGCACTCATAGAGTGCACGCCATAGCCTGTCAACAAGGCACACGTAGCTTGTTAATGCACCGTAACTTTACTTCTGGGTATTTGCTCTGAATACCCATAGACCCACCCAGGCAGACCGAATGCCGCTGGCAGTTGTTCTTGCATCCGTTCCTGAACAAGGGAAGCTGCCTGGACGGCCGACTGGGAGACAGCCATAAGGCCTGGCGGCAGCATATGGCCGAGCAACAAGCCGGCAAGACCCGCGCCCCGAGGAGGAGGCGGAACCGTGGGGGATGGCCCCGGTTTGACCATGCCTGTTCCGGTAGGAGCGCCCGAGTCTGCGGACATGAACAGAAGGGCCCGTAAGGATACTACATATGACATGCATCTGAAGGCCCACACTAATGGACGTACCTGCAGTGGCCATGGCCTTGAGAGCAGCGTGGGCTTGCTGATCAGCCTGTGAAGGGCGGAAGGGGTCCAGTAAGGCCAATGTCGTACCGTAGCACGTACGTTGTGCTATGTGCCGCACCTGCATCGCCGATGCAGCCAAAGGCAGCAGGTGTGGTGCCCTGCCGATGCAGAGCTCCGCTAAAACGCTGTCAGTGAGAGCTACAGCTGCTACGGTGTTACCCAGAGCCTGCATGAAATTGGCACGCGCTTCAGTACAAGTGCCAAAAACACAACGTTCAACAGGTAAGCTATGGCAGCATTAGCCATAATCCAAACACCTTACCTGCAGAGCCCTATGTGCCGAGACAAGCAGCTCGCTATGACCTCGGTCGCGGAGCCAACGCTGCTGGAGCTGAAGGTAGCCCGACGCGCCTCCTGACTCCCGCATGCTGGGCCCCCGTGGACCAGCTAAGCTGCTGTCATATAACTCATGCACACGCCGCAAGAGAGGCGCGGCATCCTGTTGTAACCAAGGATAATGTGTAATTAAGTGGTCAGCAGGGCAGGTGTTTGGGTGCGGATTTCCCCAGTAATCTGGTCGGATCCACTGTACGTCTTTCAACAGGCAATTGCAAAGCAGCAGCGTGACTCACCGCCAGTAGGTCAACAGCATGCCGACGTAGGGCCGCAACCCAGCGACCCACGCCAGTGAGGCCCAAAAGGCCGTGTAAGGCATGAACGTGGGCCCGACCGAAAATTGAAGTGTTGGCGTCGCTGCCCCGGCCGCCTTGCCGCACGCCACCAGACGCTGAGTCAACGGCAATATTGGCTAGAGCAATGTCAGCGCCGTCCAAGAAAAGAGGCGATACGGCCTCGGAGGCGGTGTTTCCTACGAGGCCATCCCAAATAATCTGCATGTGGCAAGAGGACATATGGGTCACTTCGAGTAGATAGATCAGAGGACATAGATCACTTCGAGTAGATCACTTTTATGCAACGCGTGGATGGTTATTATGAGAAACGAGCTTGCGCACCTTGGTGTGCTTCGTCGGGCGGAACCTGACAGCCGTCATATCGTATGACCACGTGCTAAGTGTGCGGAGAGCCGCGACACTACATGCGTGCGTTAAGACGACATCCTCTGCACTGATTGTGATACCAGCCGCGCTGCTGCCGCAACCCTGCGTCAAAGCGGCGGCAGTAGCAGCGGCAGCCTCCGCAATGGCTGCGCAGGTAGGGGATGAAGCCGCGCGAGCCGCCAGAGCAGCCAGCCAAACATCCTTCCAGGGCCGGATGCTGGGAAGCTCTTGACGTAGGCGTGTCACCGCAGTAGACAGCACATCCAGCTGCCGGACCAAATACAGAAAGAGGTGAACAGAAACATCAGCAGTGAAATAATAATCTGTGCGTGCAGGACGGCGATAGACACAAGAATCCCCAGACCCACAGGAGTGTACCCCGCACCTGCTGCTTAACGGCCAACAGCGACGTTAGGTCAGATCCCAGCAGCAGGTCTGCAGTCCTAGAGGCGGACTGGCGGACCAGGTCGTCGATAGCGCAGGAGAGCTGGTCACTGAGTGTAAAACTAGTGTCCACACTCGTGTCCAACCTGCAACCATCAATAATGGAGAATGAGCTTCACAGTTAGCGGAAACGTTATACAATATGAATAATGTTCCACCGAACGACTATAGCAGCAAGAGGAGGTATTCCGTACCATTCCGTGGGAGAGCCCCCAAGAACTAGAAACATGGTCTAGAAGGCGCACCTACCCAGCATTTGCCAGCAGCAGGAGCTGCTGAGGTGCGGTGTCCTCTCGCAGCGGTCGGAACAGGCCATGGAAGGCGACTGTGCTTGCAGCGACGTCAGGGGCCCCGGGCGGAATGACAAGTCCCAGCTTCGACCGCGCAGCTTGGACCTTCGTACATACAAAATCTCACATCAAGATCACGGAGTTACCTGAAGCAGATGGGATATTCGGTCGCTTACCTTGTAGGTTGCCCACACCCTTCTTGCGGCCATCTGCATGAACGCACCAAGGCACCATTTTGCCTGGCGGCGGTACAGCAGCTGCAGACGAGCTGCCGTAGAGGGCTCTGGGTAGCCGCTAGCGTTAGCCTGGGCCTGCAGATGTGGCACATGTCACACATTTTCAAGGTGCCACGGACCCCAAAAAGCGTTTCGCAGAGTTTCAATAAAGCGTAGCCTCACCTGCTGCATTTGCAAGGCCTCGATTGCGTCCTTGAAGATTGTCAGCACAGTAAGACCGGACGACAGTGGTAGCTCGGTTGCTTTGGCAGTGCCGCTGTCAATGGTGGTGTGCATCAGCACACCTTTACTAGCAAGCTCCCAGGGAATGCTCCCTCGCGCGTCCGCCGCAAGGCCGTTGCCCGGCACGGACCCATACGACCGTGAAGGGTCCAGCAGCAGAAGGGCCGAGAGATCTGCCGCGGCGGCTAGGTTGGCTTGGAAGGAAAGGAGCGGCTCGAGCGACGGTAAGCCAACGGCCAGAAAGTTGCGAAGCTCGGACGATAAAGCCAACAATTGCATCGTGGAGGGGCCTGCATAGTATATTTTGATTATCGCAGGTCAATCACACGATCATCTTGTTGAGCATCGCTTCAAGCTACACCCACGTACCGTCCTTCGTACTCTTGCCTCGTTCGCGGCGCTGGTTCAACCAGCGGGCCAATTCCTCTGCCATCAGCTCCGCCGAATTTCGCAGGCGGACGAAGCCCTGCGCGTCCAGGCCAAGCCATTGTGCAGCATCGCATGCCCAGGCGTGCACATCCTGGTCTGCAACAGCATTTGTGCCGGCCCCTGCAGGAAAAAGTCGTACCTTTTGCAATTCGCAGCTCATTCCATGCACAGCAAGTTTCATTAGATTGGATACATGGTCCTTAGGTAAGAGTGATGCCATGAATCCATTGGCCAGAAAGAAAGTTACCTGATCTGTTGCGCGAGCTGCTTTTGCCCTTGATGGAAGTGACCAGCTTCTTAAGGCTCGCCCTGGCGGCGCTGGTGCCCCCTTTGCGCGACGCCCGATACATACGTTGGGCTGGTGTCAGGCCAGCAGGTGCACTTGGCCGGTCGGTTCCAGACGCGAAGCCAGCGTTCATGAGGCATATCTAGAAAAATAACACCAGTTGACATGGGAGTTGTGTGAGAGTAAAAATAGTTGACAGTAGTGATCGATAAAGCAAAGGAAAGGGAACCGGATGCTCACCTGCATGTCACTTGCGAAAACCCGGAGGCGCAGGCAGCTCTGCTCCTCACGCGCTCTGGCCGCAACCTCCAGGAACGCCGCCGCTCCCTTCACCAGGCCAACACCGCCACCACCACCTGCGGATGGTCGCGTTTTGCCACCGGCGCGTCCACCGGCAGCATTCGTGTCAGCCGTGTCGCCGCTGGCCTGCTGTTCAGTTTGTGCACCCAGCACCTGCCCGGAGGGCCCAACGCTGAGGACCGCCACGGCGCCGTCCCGAGCAGCTGCCTCCTCCATGACGCCTGGAAGGAATTCGCCCGACAAGGTTGGGGGATGGTGGCCGGTCAAGCCGATGCCATGTGCCCCATAATTAGCTCCCTGCACGCCCAGCAACGCACTTGAATCTATGTCAAGACTCGCAATCTCGCGCGACTCCGCTAGGTAAGGAGCAGGCAGCGCGCTGAAGCCAGCCACAGCGGTGGAGTAGTCAGCGCCACTGTAGTAGGCCTCCAGAGCAGGGTCCGAAGCACCAGGAGCGATGACGGTCTCGTCATAGTGTACAGACGCTGTCGGACCGGCAGGTGCCGAAGTAGTCTTTTCGCCGGTGGCAGAAAAGCGCTTGCTAAACAGCTTCTTGATGCGTTTGAAGGGCGACGACGCAGTCTTCTTGGCACCGTGGGAGTGTCCAGCTACAGCGGCCGTGTCGAGGTGCATCTGTGCAGTCGTCATGCCGTCATAGCTTGCACCAATGTCACTGAAGTCGTGCGGCGGCATGTCCAGTTGACCTTGGGACAAATTCAGATCATCGCTGTAGCCGTTGATAGTGCCGTCCTGCGGTCTTGAGCCCAAGCGGGCTGTGGAGCCTTCGTAGCATGAGTGCTGCCGAACACCCGAGTCAATTTGCGGGGTAGCCCCCAGGTCATCACAGTAGCTAATCCGGACGTCACCAAAGTCATGCAACTCCTGTTGGCGCTGCTGTTCGAGCTTCGGAGTGGTTGCCTCTTCGGTGATTGTGCCCTCAGCGGTGATGCGCGTGACCATTGCGCGCTGTTCAAGCGTTGCAAGTGCAGGCGGCGCCGAAGCACCCCCCTCGCTTGCGATCCAGATGGCCACAGTCGCCCGCTCCTGCTCAGCCACTGCCTCACGCGCGGCACTTGGGTAGATATAGAGCGGGTTAGTGCTGAGCGCCGCCGGTGCAGTGACACGGGCTCCTCCAGCCACAGGAGACTTCCCCACCCCTGCACTGCTACTCGCCCCGCCAGCGCTGACAGCGATGTTGTTCGCGTTTGGTGGGCTAACGGTATTACCTGCAAGCCACGAGGCGGACGGAACCGGCGGTGCTGGCCAGAGTAGGTCTGCGGCAGGCCAAGGCTGCTGCTCGGATTGTTGGTGGGTCTGCACCTTGTCTGTTTCCTTAGCAACCACACCATCGACCATAGCTGTACCAGAGTCACATGCTTCCTCGCTGTCAAGCCCCGCCATCAGGCCCTCGCAGTCACTGACACTGCTGACAGTGCATTCCACGCCGTCCTCAGTCCCGTCTGTGCCTGTCGTGGCCGCCATGCGTGCACAACTACTTCCTGGCCACTGCTGCTCTCCCGAGCCACGGTGTGCTGAGGGGGTGTTGGTCGCCCCCATCATACCGACTTCTGTTGACTCCTGTACAACAGCACAACGGCTTTGTGTCTCAGCTGCACCTGCTGGAGCCGGCGAGTGCAACTCAGAGCTTGGCGTTTGCCCTTCTGGAACGGACTGTAGAGGGGCGTTTAGGGAAGTCATTGTCGCCCCGCCGTTGGGGTTAACTCCACCTGCTGCAAACCATTCTCTCAGGCGCGCGTACGGATCATTCCTGAACTCAGCAGGACGGGCTACAGCCCAGTCCATGCCATCAGCTGTAATGCTCGCAATAAGGTTTCCTGTGTCGGCAGAATCCTCTGTGGTGCGCTGTGAAGGTCCCAAGTTTAGGCCGTCCATCTGCCCAGCAGCTGGGGGCATAGGACCAGAGCCCTGAGGACCACCAGTGGTCATGGCCTCAAGGGAAGACACGGTGGACCTGGTACGGCCATGACGCAGAGCCTTGTTTTTCCACATGCGGCCGATATTCGCCGCGACACCAGCGGCGGTGCCAGTACCAGCGTCACCGACATCACCGGCCGCCCCGCTGACTGCTGCGGATACTGGGACTGTGGATGCTGCCAGCACACTACATGTCCCGGTTCCCCGCGCTGATGAGGGTGCCGACAATGGATGCGCTGCAGGGAAGCACAGCGCAGTAGTACAAGCCAAGCCTAAGGACAAGAACAGGCGCAAAGGATCGACAACAAACTAATGGGTTGTACGCAGATTGTCAGTGAAACCTCCTCCGGCCTAACTGAGGGGTGTAGACCCAACAGTACCAGACGAACCGGTCCTGCACTCACCTTCGCAAGACACCTTAGCCAGTGGCAGCAGTTGGGTTGATCTCGGCTGCGGGTTGTTTACTGCTGCCGCCACCACTGTTGGGATGGGGGCTGGCTGAGGCATGCCAAGCACGCCGCTAGCTACTGGCAGCACGATGGAGTTGAGCAGCTGGGCAAGATGCGCAGCACAATGGACGCGCAGTAGGGGCTCCATCCAGGTCATGTTTTCTGTCAGGACGCCATGCAGTCCCTTAATGTAAGAGACCATCCGGACGACGTCCGGCATATCAGCAGGCGCAAATGTACACCTGCATGAGAAGAGCGCGAGGGTTGCTAAGATGATGACATGGCACTGCCTTTGAGCATATGGGTTACAGTGATTGGTGGGCTTAGCGACTATAGCAACCATATACCCTCTTACACGTGCTACACTCGCGCCAAGGCGGCATCTACCTTGGCAGATTGGCCTTGGCTTGGGGTTGTTCAGCGGGAGCAGCCTCAGCAGCGACGCCCTCCTCGAGCCGTTCCCGACGCTGCCACGTCCGGAACGCATCGAGCTGCAGGATGGCCGCTTGCCAATCCCTCATGAGCTGCATGGCACGACCGGCCAGGATGCCCACTGCCCTGCTCAGCGCAGCCTGGGAAACACCCGGACGGCAGGATAGGGCGACATCGGTTG
Organism: Volvox carteri f. nagariensis; assembly: GCF_000143455.1. NCBI lineage: Eukaryota > Viridiplantae > Chlorophyta > Chlorophyceae > Chlamydomonadales > Volvocaceae > Volvox > Volvox carteri. The sequence continues at coordinate 335,768 of NW_003307633.1, forward strand.
CTGAGGTGCGCGCGTCGGTAGCACCTGAGCTACCGCCGGCGCTGCTGTTTCGCCCATCTTCGGCAAGGCGCTGCTTGTCTGATTCGTATTGCAGCTTCAAAGCGAGGAGCTCCTCGACCATCCGACCGTAATCATTTGCGGCTGCCGCGGCCACAGCTGCCAAGCAATACCTATAAGAATAGCAAACGCAAACAAAGAGGTTATTTGATTTGGTGCAAGATAGGCCACAGAGCACATACAAGGAAAGCAGTGCATAGCTGACCTCTCCTCCAACGCAGGTGCCTCAACGGCTGCTGGTGACTCCCATGGGGACCCCAGCTGTGAAAGACCCCGTAAAGGCTTCAGCAGGTCAATTGAGACGTCACCGTAGCCCGGCACAATGGGCGTGGTCCTCAAGGTTGCCACACAAGCTCGAAGCCGCTGCATGGCCAACGCCTGTGCCTTTGGGGTGGCGCCCGTGCCATCCACAATCGTTGTATGGTTTGCATGGAGCTCCTGCGAGTACATGCATACCAAGGTTTCGCCATGGTTTGGAGGGCTGTTGTCATGTGCAGTTATAACGAAATACTTCTTTGTTGCTGACTGTAATGTGCGGACAGGTTGCCGCGCTAACGACGGCAATGCAGCCAATCGCAGCGCACTCATCTACCTCGTACTTAGGGACACTATTCCAAAGCATACCTGCTCGACACTATCCACGCAACAGTACAAGTGCACGAGGAGCGACAGCGCAATGCGCGCACTGCACCGAGCGGAGATGTCGACGTCGGCGGCTCCACTGCTTGAGTCTCCACCCAAATGCAGGCCACTGGTTGACAAACCAAGCTTGGACTTGAAAGAACCCCACTTGCGCTCGCCCTCCTGGCAGCCGGCACCGTCAACCGCAAGTAGCTGGATCTCGAGCAGCTTGGACAGGGCGACCTTGGTCTGTGCGAGTGCTTCAGGCTGCTCGAGGAGCATGTCGCGTAATAAGACCAGACATGCACTGGGCATGTTGAAAAAGTCCTGCATATGGCAGAAACCATGCGAAGGGTGCGAATATAGTAGCTACATAGCTATGTAGAAGCTACGAAACCTGGAGGACGGCCTTGCAGAACACTCACCTGGACAGCTGTCAGCAGCTGCTGCTCATCCCCCTCCTGCGCTGAGACGGCTGACAGTGCAAGACGTAGGGCTTGCTTTGAATCTTTGAGGCAGTCCAGGATGTGCATCGAAGCAAGAAGCTTTGCAAGTAGCCTACAAGATTTCAAAAAGCAGGAGGGTGGCATTTTCTCCAGGCCGTACCGCAGTCTAATACAGCGGATACATGCGCGGATGCCGTTGGCCTTAATAAGTGACAGGTGGCGGCCGCTCGACACACAGCTAAGGAGTCTCCGTCGCGAGGTGCAACAGTCATGCAACATAAGCCAACGCATTCGTACCTGTAAAGCTCGGAAGTGGAGATTTCAGGGCAGTTCGCGTTCATAGGCGCGGGGTGCCGCAGCAGCGATTCGCGCCATAGTTCGCAAGCGCTAACAGTGCACGATAAAACATCGCAAGCAAGGCGACAATGTGGCGCCGTATCTTCTCCTGCAAGTGCGCTGTTGTCCGTGCTTTGCACCTGGGCGACGGTTTGACGTGGTCGCCAATTAGACTGGGTCGTGCAGCCAGGCAGCAAAGCATTAGCCAAAGAAGAGCGATAAGCTTTCCATCTTTGTACCTGGATATTGCTTGCTGAGCCGGCCAGGAAAACTTGGTTCTGAAGTATTTCAAGCTGTCGCATGGCAACCACGAGCGGATGCATCGCGTTGGCGGGAGCATCTTCAACGTCTTCAGGAGGGTAATCTGGAACTAGCACATGGTCGCCCGTGGCTACGTCCGCTAACTCTTTTGTGTCCATGTTCAGGACCTAAATTATCTCGCGCAGCTGGAGTTGACCGAGTCCAATTGTTTACTTCTCCTGCGTCAGGACCAGCAGGCAAATGCCATCGTGTTCTATATCACAAGCAGAGTAAAGTGGTACCGTAAGCGCCGTCCTTGTCAAAACTTGAATGGTGAGGACAATACGAGTAGAGTAAAATTTGCAGGGCTGCAGCTTAAGTCATGTAATGTATGATTCTTTGTAATGTGAGCAAAGAAAATGCTAAATGATCACGGACGATCATGAGCTTTTGCGAGCTGCTAAAATTGGCTGTAGATCCAGAATCCAAATTTGCCTGAACTGCATGATGACCCCAAGCTTATAGCAATGTGAAGGCAACATTTTTATATTTTTGCTAGGCTTTCTCTTTGGGTTCACGGTACTTTAGCAGTTCAGGTTGCGAGTCCGGCAACATAGAAACCAGCAAAGACGTCTCAAGTTCAAGCACCATGTATTGCCAAAGCTTTCGATAACAGTTAAAGTTAAAGTTTCACGAGTCCCTTGAAGCCCAAAGTGTCGCCAGATGCACGCGCAGCGCGAACCGGCAAGAAGTAGCCAGATAGCTGGGAAGGAGCATGCTAAGTCCGTTGTGTTTATGCCAAAAATTGCAAGCCGGCCAGCCTTGCGGACCCATCCTGCAGCTGGAATTTGCAGCATCTCTTTGAGCTTTATGGAACCGCAGGAACCTCAAGGGCACTAAACTTCCTAGGGTCTTATGGCGACATATCTGTTTCCCCCAACACAAAACGCCTAGACTAGCGCATGCCATGTGGAGGATGTGTCATCAAACTCGCAGTTCATATGCTTGCATGGGTGTGGGGCTAGAGACGCACGCAGCCTGCTCCATGGGTTCGGTCCTTCCCTAAATCAGTGCGCTATGTCATCACTGGCTAACACAGGCTGGTCCCTGGAAGATGCGATGACAAATGGGGCACGGCGAAACGGCGAGCTGCTTTGGGGCCTTAGCAAAGAGTGGCCGGGAGACAAAAGCGTCCTACGTTCCACCCAGTCATGTGCATCGCCTCCCTTTCCTGCGGCCCTCAGAGCGGGCTTATGTCCCGAACTCCGGCCCTCCTATCCCGAACCACTTTGACGGATGATATTACGCTGGGGCAAACATCAGCGATTGGGCACACATTAAATGTGCCTGCGCGATTGCATGCTTGCGGGAACACACGCGAAAATTGGTCCACTTCTGTGAGGCTGCCGGCGAGTAAGTAGTGGGTGATGATCTGCGTTAAATCGTGAGCTTTACAGTCGGGAGCACATTGAGAAGCGGTGCTACTGCAATTACTGACAAGTTACTGACAAGTTACAGACAGCCGCCACGACAGGTAGCGACGGTCCACCGCAACACAATTCATTAATTTGCTTACCCTGACTCTTTTCAAACACAAGGGTATCCTGCCGTTCGTGTTTCTGACGTTAATGCATCAACGCAAGCACGAAACGCCCGGTCACCAATCTCCTCCCAACCTATAATGTACATCTACTTGAGTAAGCATTTCCCACTTGCCTACACCAGCGAGAAGATGAAAGGCTCTGCCGGAGGTCTGCATCGCCCGGAGCCCACCGCAGTGGCAATTCAGATGAAGGCGCGATAGCCATGCATGGGCCGCCCGGTTACCACTCGATCGGGGCATCTTCGCAGATAAAACTGCTTTATTCAACCTTTCCTGAGACGTTTGCGCCGCCAGACTCGGGTTGCGTTGCCGCAGATCGCAACATAAAGACCCCAAAACCTTTCATGAGCCCAAACCATGAAATGGTATGTTACTGCAGGATGTCCTAAGCCAACGCCAGCAACGTCGGGCCAGGGACGCATTGCGCTTTCAAACGTAACGGCACAGTAGCAATTATGTCGCCATGAGAAACAACACTTAACATAACTTTGACTACACTCGCTACGCACAACTTCTACCCGTACCATGGCCTCTACGGTGTGTTTTGCGATATGCGACATCAATCCTTGAGGATTCACCGTAGCACGATACACTCATCCATACTAAACTGCAGCCGCCCATTGGCACCCAGGGTTCTGGATGCGTGCTCTTGATTCTGTAAGCCAGGACCTGTGCCAAGACCCCAACCCTTGCCTATGTGCATCTGATGCGTCCTTCCTGGCCCCCCTCGCCTGCCGATATCATTTCCTAATACCAAAAAAGCAGCAGAGCAGCAACAAATGAGAACAGTGTAAATGAAGGAACGCGCACACGTGCTGACCAAACGCTTGTCCTAAGATTGTCCTAGTTTCCTGTTCCTCTCCACGCATGACCTGTGAGACCACCCAAGTCCTCCCGAAACAAGCAGCTTCGCATGCATGGATAAATGGAAAATGTGCCGCTACGGGTCCATGCGAGAAAACCCCACCCCTGACCTATCCCCAAGAGGCAGGCCGATAATGCAGCTGCTTGCTTACGTCTCGAAAGCGAAGCCACCCCATTCCCACCTCTTTGTTTCCCCCTTTGCACGCCCCTGACGGAACCACACCCACACTCCTGTCCTCGACCAAGCCCTGCTTGGAACACAACGCAACTATATACGATTTTTTGACAAGCCCTTCACGGCGTTGCGAGACGTCCAAGAATGTAACGGGCACGCTGCGTGTGGGTTGTGCGACAGCACCAAAAGAAAGAACGCGAGCGCATATTCATGTGCTGGGCATGCGCGTTTTGCGGCTTCTCTCGTCGCCCACTTTTAAGGCCTCCTTGTGAGGTTGCTTCACTAGGATTCATATGCACGTGCATATGTCAAAACATAGCCATACACGTCAAGGTACAAACCCTGCCTCTGCCCCAGCCTATCCCCTCTCCACTGGCAGACCCCTTCACTCCTCTTCCTCCCATATCTTGACAGCTCCGACTACCTTAACGACCCCTTAATGGCAGGGGCAGCATCTCTCTGCAACCAGCTGTCCGCTGCCAGTCTAATAAGGAGTGGGTTGCCGGTAGAGCAGCCTCTGGCGACGACCACCTGACCAGTGCCTGCCTGAGAGTGCGTGCATGTGCCCCCTAACTTAGCTGCCTGCCAGGCTTTCCTACTCCGCACCCTCTTCCAGCATTTTGCGCTGGGCCTCCTCCATGAACCTTGAATAGCTGCTAGTGTACCACTTGCGGAAAGCGGCCCAACGCACCACGCCGCTGCCCTCGGCATCTATCGCCTTAAACATCCCTGCACAACGTACGTAAATGCACGTATGCACAGAAAATAGGCAAAAGAGAAACGTCGAATGCTCTTGTGTATCCGCAGTTTGGCATGCGTGGAACACCGTGCGACAGCAGTGACAGTAAACAGCAGGAAACAGCAGCTGCTTTCATCAGTGACGCCATAAATACAGCAGCATCACCGGAGCCATGGATGCTGCTGCATTTCGCAGGGTGCTTTCGCTTTCTCGGCTGTACATTTAACAAGTTCTCATCCTGGCAACTCTCTAGGTTATCCATCGCCGCGCGGCGTACAGTTTTAGAGCACTTTAACCGGGCCTCATCACTCCTTTCTGCCCGCAGCTTCCCCAGCAGCGTGGGGAAGCTCCCTCTAGTTACATATGCTCTGGATTCCCGCTCCTGGTTTGCTGCAGAGGGTGTGGTTACATGCGCGATGTCAAAAGTGACGAGGGTCTTTGAACTACTGCGACACAGCAAGCCGTCCGGGAGATCAGTGCAGACAGGCAACGCTTTGGGCTTTCAAAGTCGCGGAGCGCAACCGCCGCTTCTTACCTTTAGCTTCCTCCTTGGTGTGACCTACACGGGTGAAAGTGGCGGTGGTGGGTCCCCAAATGACATCAAAACGTGGGGTTGGACGGACAAACGGACTCCCAAAGCAAATTATCCTTTGGTCCCGGTAGCAGATCTCGGCAAACTTCAACCTCCTAACGAATTCTGCACTCGGCTTGTCCTAAAACCGCGACCCGGACTCCCGCCCAAGCAAGCGGCCTCGACCTCCCCTAGCGACCGTTGCCTTTTAACGCCGAGCCCTGAGCCGGGTCGAACGCATGTCGGCCGGGGGACTCGTCGGGGCACCGATAGCTCAATTGCTACGTGGCCAGGCCAGGCCGGGCACGTGAAGTCCTTAGGCACAGCTGCTACCGAAACCGTGGACCCAACACAGCGGAACCCACACCAGAATGCGGCTGAGAGGACACCCAAACCCATCCGCCCTGGCCGCTCGCCGTCAGGTTGTGTTTCCTGGATTTCCCGGCTGTGCAAAAAGGGATCCCATTTAGCTCCCACACAACCATGCACCTGTGAGCTCCATGGCGCTCACGAACTCTTCCTCGTCAAGCTCTCCACGCTGGTCATCATCAAACACCGAGAAGACGCCCTGCAAGAACAGGATGGCAGGACGGCGGTGGGGAACAACGTGACAACACACGAAAATCTATGAAACATGCAAGGTAAGTGACCCTTGCCCTGGCGAGCCCGGCTGCCGGACTTCCGCCCCAGCATCAGCAATAAAGGACAGCACTGAACACGGGCCAGACCCGAATTGCCCTTCCATGTTTCACGCATTTACATGAGCGCAACAAGGACGGCGCGCCCCGACCCCAAGGACAAGCAATTGGTGGAAAGCGGAAAGGCTCCGGTGGCCTTATCACTGGACTGTGCACACTGCGGCAGATCCGCAAACCTAAAGGGTGTGCTGCATTGCTACAAATCCTTTATCTGGATCTCCGCCACGCTCACCTGGATCTCCGCCAGTAGCTTGTCATTGGCCGCCGCCTCGGCCGCCGCCGCCGCGAGACGGGACTTGCGGCTGGTGGACATGGCCTGCAATGTGCGCAGGTCGGCGGGAGAGGCCTCCGGGTACAGTGCCTGTAGTTATTGGTGGCAAGGCGTGACGGTGAAGGGGCACGTCGAAGGACGAACTCCTGGAATCGCGGCGAAAATGTGGACGGGACCCGGCGGCATTGCGACCAAGGGCGGGAGAAAACCCAGTGCGAACCCGAAAAGGTAAAGAAGTAAATTGCCGCCGTGGGAAGAAAGGTGCGATAACACAGGGAGCATGGCGAAAGCGTGAAGTTGGCAGCGGAGGCAAAGGGTGAACAATCCATGCAACGGGGAGTGGTCAGGCCGTCAACCTAAGCGTCGTGGCACTCTTGGGCACGAAAGACACAACACCACCAGCCCGGGTCCGTACACATGTGCCCTGGACAACCCCCCAACTAGCCGGTCATCTACTTGAAGGGCCGCCACCACTTTTAACCTGCCCCTCGCGGGCCCGCTTGAAGAAGGCACCGTGCCGGTGCCCCATTCAAGGGAAAATTTGATACACTGCGCAGCCCTGCTCTGCGTCTGGTGCTTTCCTATTCCCGTTCCCCCGTCCTTTAAGCAGCCTGGCACTGAGCCGTCTTCATCCGGCTGCCTGCCCAGCCTTTAATCGAGGAAGGGCAGCGATGAAGGGCCCAATCTAAAAACCGGACCGATGGAGGTTTCTGACCTTCAGGAGGTGCTGGAAAGTGACCATGCCCGTCCGGCCCTTGCCCTCGATCGCCCGGAAGATGGATGTCAGGAAGGGCAGCAACCCCGGTTGAGTGCGCGTGAAGTAGCGGCGGAGGTCTGCGATGCTGACACGGCCGTCACGGTCGGCGTCCATCTCAGCCCACACCTGGCCCAGCTCACGGACCATGGGTCGGCTGGCGGGATTAAGAGCAACGCAGAGGCAGGAATAGGCAGTCAAGGCGTGTGTGCTTGATGTGTCAGGTAGGGGGCCGCTGCCCAGTCTCATCCACGTATTAGACAACCGAATCCGTCACACAAGGACGCTGGAGCTGCTGCCGTCCTGACCACATGCGCCTTAAGACTTCTGCAAAGATTTTGCTCCTGGGCGCACTGCTTCCGGGGCTGCCGCTGCCCAGTCCCATCCACGTATTCCGGTCGTAATCTCCACCTCTCCCTTTCGCTCGCCTTGCAGCCATCTCTTCGTTTCTCTGTTCCGATTGCGACGTGCCCGTACCCTGTGCGCAGAGGACTCACGTGACTACCTGCACTCTGAACACCTCGGTCTTAGCAACGCAGTTAAGGCGGTTCGAACCGGGAACCACGTGGATGCGGGGCACACGCTCCGCAAGTCGCATCTCCAGCTCCTTCTCAGCGCGCAGGGAGCTGCGAATGTGTGCCAGCCCCACGGGGATGATCAGCATGAATATTTCATATAGACAATGAAGGCTTGGCAGGGGTTCAAACGTTACAATTACTCAGAAGGAAGTCAATCATACAACAGAATGTAATGTTAGAAGCAGGTGATGGTGGTTGGTGATCGCATCCGCCTCAGGCAAGGCCCCAAGGGGGTCGGGAAGGTTAGGCTGGCAAAACGTCAGCCATACAACCGCACACTCGCCCATGCACCAGTGTATCGGCCCATGGAGACGAGGAATGTGGCAAAGGATGACCATAGGCGTCCCTCGCTTTAGGTGGTCGGTTGGCGTGAGGGATCCACATCTACTATTGAGCGGGCGGGAGGGAACGCAGGGACACCATACGCTCCGGCCAAATGCACCCGAATCAGCCGTCGCTGCAGCCACCAGGTTTTCAAGCCCCTCAGGTCCCCAGCTGAGCACCTGTGCTCACCTCAAGCGTTGTGTGACCACCTGAAAATCACCCGAGCGAGCAGGAGAGGAATAAGCAAGCGGGAGGAAATCACATATAATGCAAAGGGCAAAGACTCGAACGCCGGCCAAAGGATCCGAAGCCGCAAGGGGGGAGGTGAGGTTGCGGCTGACGGCAAGTGTGAAACATGAAAGAGAAGTCCTGCACAGAAGGGGTTGGGTTGGGTAACGGAAATAATTGCAGTGGCTAGCAAAGCAACCCCACCAAAGACATTGAGCAAATGCCGCCAGAGTGACGGACGGAAGTACGCGACGTGCAGACTCTGGTGAGCAATGCTAGCGTCCGTGCCCATGCCGCGGCTTGACTCCGGAGGCGGCATTGTCTCCGCCGACCCCGACCCGACCTTCCCGGGTAGATGTCTCGCAGTTCGGTCTTTCCCAAATCCCTCCCGTCAGCGCAATCGAATCCACCCGTCCTAAGTGTTAACCCTTATACTTACAATTACGCAGCGCGTCAGATCCAGACGGCCTACATAAGAAGCCCGGAGCCTCTGTACCCTCATCACAGCTCTAGTCGCATTCCTACCCGCCTGACCCAGACCACAACAGATTAGACGAAGCCGCATGAGATTTCAATAAAATGTCAAGTTAATCCACATACCTCGGTGAACTCCTGTAACGTGACCGACCCGCGCGACGAACGGTCCAGCGACTTGAACAGGGCATCCACCGACTTGGCGCTCACGCCGCCTGTCAAGGCACAAATACAGCAACATCAGATGTTAGGCTACAACTGTACCACGCTTGAGAGAAGGCTGAAGGATGCGCATGGCAACGAAGTGCATATGTCTCCAATTCAAAGGAATGCAGCAAATGGACCTGCATAAGTCGACCTCGCCCAGCGGGCCACCCTGCCCATGCCCCCTATGGGGCCCCCTTCCACCTCCAACTCCCTTCGCTCTCGTCAGCCGATGGATTCACCATTCGCTGTCCAGGACGTTCACTTTGGGGCCGCGTCCGGGTCCAACTCTTCCTCCTTACACTTCCCGTCCGCAAGCCGGAGAGTTTTGTTCCTCATGCAGGACAACCTGGAGACAGTTGCACCTCATCCCCCCGGCCCTTGTGAACACCGCTTTGTCCAGCGCCTTGGGCCCTATGGCGATGCAAGACCCGGCCCAGGGAACCGCTCTAAGCCTGCGGGCTTGTGCCGTATGGCTGCTGCTGTCCCAAACCGCTCTGTTGGCAATCAGGGCTGACGCCCAGACTGCTGCAGTAGGGGCGTGACACATTGCCAGTCCTTTGGTTTTCAGCCGGCCGCGGTGCCCGCAAGGGGGCCACATGCAAGCAGGGCCCCAGTCAGCAGCGTTGCCGTCCGCAGCACCGTAAACCGGACGCCGAGGCATGGCCAGCAAGGGCCTCTGTAAACTGCAAGAGTTTTGAGATCTCTAAAGGATGCTTGCTCGGTGGAACCTGGATGCGTGTTGTGCTGTACTGGGTCCCGGGCGCAGAACGCACCTTCCACTTCTTTGGAGAAGTAAGCATATAGGTCAGCCCATGACATGCTTCCTGAGGACTTCGTCACAGCGGTAAAAGCCTGGCAAGGAAGGAGTGTCGTGTTTTGAGCTTGGAACCTTTGCTTTTAAATTGGCACTGTAGCCCACCTTCTTGCACGCATCTTTCCAGGGCTCGTCCTCGTCATAACTAGGAAGTTCGCCAAGAGCGTGTTCAAAGAGACAGCGAAGGGCACTATTTAGCGTGCCCATATGGCCCACAGGTTCAGGCAAGTTTGATCGACGCCTTAGGCAGAGGAGCACCAAAACATTACATTGTGTCGGCCCATAGGTGTGGCGCGGGGCGGGAGAATTGTGAAGCAGTACGAGGCAGGTCGGTACGAGGCAGGTCACTTGCGTACGATTCACCAGAAATCTTGTTCAGCTCCTGAACAACTGCACCTTATTTTAGGAATCTAGCATATCATTTAGGAGTAGGTACGTAGGGCATTCATTACTTCGATTTTAGGTCGCAGCATAGTTATGGTTGCAGCGTCGCCGCTTTGTCATTAATTTCAATAAAGGAAGCGATGGCAGCAGCCGTGCGGAATGAGGAGAGGCCTTCAAGCCCGACTTCGAGCGATGTGCCTTGTGGCTTTCGTGCAAGTGGAGGAGTAAGTTCAGATTCCCGCGCATGTTGGTCGCTATTTTGTGATGTTTCTTATCGTTATGGTTGCCGCATTGTTGGCAAAGCTGACACCGATAACGTTCTGTTCCGATCGTTGTCTTAAGGAGCTTTTTAATGTGCGCCAATCTCAGCAATTTCATGCGATCAGCGGTAGTCATTGTAAAGATAATACCTTGATATGCGAGGAAGATGGTTCCTGTCTTGAGCCCTGCCACGAGCCTGTTCACCGAGACCCACCGGGCACGGCGTTGGTCGCTGCTACGACTCGCTCTATCGACTTCTTCGATGCTGCAGATGCACGTGATGTTATCCGGTGAGTATTCTCTACCCGGTATATCCTACCCCTAAACTTGCCACCGCCTGAACCCGGGCCTCGCAAGTCACTTACTTCAACGGCAAGCAAAGGATTCATGCTTTTAATGCATGCCACTATTGCTGTGCTGCCTGCTCGGGAAGTTTACATCCTCAAAAGAGGGCGGCATGGGTCGGCGCTAAGCGGCCTCGACGCTCAAGGCACATTTCCCACCAGAAGGATGCCCTTTCAAAAAGAAGGTTATTAAACCATTATTTTGTTGCGTTATAGCACATGCTTGTCTGTTTACAGTGCTCGACAGCCCAGCAGCTTGGATGTTGCTTTGGTGCACAGCAGCAGAACCTGGACAGAGCGCACTGTACCATGTGTTGGCGTCACCATACGTGCTAAACGCGGTAAACGGCTGTAACCCCTTGCTTTTCTGGCGCCAATGCTCACACAGGAACGAGCTGACGAGGCTTCAGGAGGTTCGCTTTGAACCTACGTTGCCTGAAGCAAGGCGCTTTTCGGAAGACGACAGACCGCGCATTGTGAGCTGGCTTGTCCAGGTGGTAACGGCTTTAGAACTGACGAAGGAGACGCTTCACTCAGCAGTCTCACTTGTGGACCGCTACATAACAGCTACCGAGGTATGCGGGTTTGGGGAGCTGCGGCAAGATCCTGCGTAACACCGCATTCGAAAATACACAACGGATGGTTGCTCGGGGCCCTCATTGCAGGCTCATCCTCCGGAGGCTGTGTTGCAGCTGCTGGCTCTCGGTTGCCTGAGCACTGCTGCAAAGCACGAGGAGGTGAGCTAGTCGGGCTCCTTGTTACTATTATTTGCTGCGCCGGCTGGTCCTGAGCATGTTTCAAGCACTGCAGGTTGCCCAGCGCAGCTCCGATGAGTGGGTCCGCCTCGCCGTAGATGCTGACAGCCGCAGCATCTACGAGGTACGTGGTAGCAGCCGGGGGGATCGGTATAGGCTGGCTTCGGTTTGGTTCTTGGTGGGATTGTGACTTCCGCGTACCTATGCCAGTTCACAGCAGAACATGCTTTGTCCTTGAGCCACGGGTGCAGAAGCTTCCTGTGAGCCGTTCCTGACCAAATGGGGGCTTATGCGAAGCTGCATGATGTATCCAGGAAGCGCACAATGGCCAACACAGCTGCTTTGCTTTGCAGCGCCTGGACTTGAATCGCATGGAATGGCTGCTGCTGGAGACGGTGGAGTGGCGCATCCGCGTCCCGAACACGCTCACCTTCATGCGGCAGTACCAGGCCGTGCTAATGAACCGTGGGCTAATTCCTGGGGATCCAGAGTCAGCGCAGCTGTTTAAGGAGCATGCTGAGTTCATGGCGGTGAGAGCTGCGCGTGCCTTGGTGGAATCTTGCGAGGACCTTATACCTTTTCACGTTGTGTTAGGGTGGCGCGGGGTTTCGAAAAAGTGTTGTCCGTTTGTCATCGCTCCAGTGGCTCGCATTTACCTCTTGGTCACAGAGTCGGCCGACTGTCGTAATGAATGGTGCGTTGTGCCTGATGCTGTGCCGCTCTCAGGAGGTTTCGTTACTCTACAACGAGTTTTTGAATTTCGGGTACAGCACTGTCGCGGTCGCAGCCCTTACGCTGGCCGCTTGGTACAGTCAGAGTGCATCCGGAGCCGAACTGTCCACGCGTATGCCGGCGGTGCCGGTGATTAAGATTGTTTCGGATTTGGCGGCATTTGTGGATGTGGACGTCTCGTGCCTTGCTCCCGGTCTGGATCGGTGCATGGAGCTGATGAACCATTTGCACAGCCACGTCGTCGGACGGCACACCTGGGGATGTATTCCGGACTTGGGCTTGCTGGAGCCTGTCGCGACCCGCTACCCCCAAGTCTTTAAGCGCATAGACGAGTGAGGCGTGGGCCGCGGCGTACGCACATGAAGGCAGCTGCAGGTCTGGGCATCCATGCTGATCTTGTCGAGTTTCCCGGTGGAAATTGAAGGATATTGCCCTGCCGTGGCAGATTAAGGCACCTCTTCCTGGACTAGTGTTGGGAACTCGTTCCAGTGCATGCACTTCCTTGCAGCCTTGTCTTTCGGACGGCGCTCACGGAGGGGTCGTTGTGGTCATATGGTTACTGATGGGTCAGTTTGAGTCGCACGCATGTATTTCGCATGTGGAGTGTGTGCGGCTTTGCTGAGGCGTCCTGGCACTGTATCGCCTGCATATCCGTGCTTGTTAAGTTGATTGTTTTGCCATACGTGGAGCGCAGGGCAGGTTGCATCGTGCCTTGCAATAAGGTTACCAGGGTTAGTAAGAGCGAAGTCTCCTGTGCAGAGTTTAATGCAGGCATACTGGCGATATGCACTTTAGATGTACGCCCCCAGTTGCTTATCGAAGGAATGAGACAACAGGCCGCGTTCTTCTTTCCGCTTTCTCTTTTCAGTTTTAGGGCTATTGTTTATGGGCTTGGATGGCGATGGTGACGCAGCTGCAGGATGAATATTTGTGTGAATGATTTGGCAGCAAAGGCGTGCGTCGTAGGTCAGCACCGCTTCATGCGTGGAACGTGCGGCTGGATTTTCGTTGTCTGTGCACGCGGCTTGAAACGCTTTGTGGTCCTTAGGTCTAAGCTTTAGCAGCGAGCGTGTATTTCACATGCGGGCCTTAATGCAATGTTTCCGTCAGAACATAAATCCTTGCGTGGACCTGGTGTGCATCTGGGCAACACGTGCGCTGGTTCCTGCGAAACATTCCGAGCAGGGCACGTGTCGTTATGGTGGTTGATCTCGTTCGTGCTGCCCACAGCCAACTGCTTCTAGGCCAGGCTGCCTATGCCATGAATGTCTCGTTTTTTATGCATCCCGGAAAATTGTGTGGTTTGCTGCTGCGCAGCGGCATAACTTGTGGCCAGCTTGCAACACTGCGATGTATGCTCTTTCTTAGGTAGGTTTGCTCGTGGTCCAGTTGGCAGGGTTGTCAAAGGGGTAGCTGGAGCGCAACAGCCTGTGGTGAGTTGTGCGGCGTGGCAGGGGTAGCCTTTTAGCAAGATGTGTTTTGGCCGTTAGTTAGATAGCTTACTACGTAGCTTGGATGGGCAGGTCTTTGGGCGCCATGTAAGCGTGAAGTTGCCGTGCCCCGTGATCCGTACAAACTACCTGGTTGCGAGCCCGTGCGAGCCCTATCTTGCGTATGATGGAAAATGGGTTCAGCACCACCTCTTTACATTGGTTTTTCATCTCGTTTCATGGCTCACCGTGTACTATCGCGTGGGGCGGCGGGCTCGAAAGTTGTACCTTGGCCCTTCTGCCAAGCTACGTCGTAGTCCTTGGATCGTTTAAAATGTTTTCATGTGTAGCTCTCGTGCTTCGTTGCGTGTTACGGTTTCTCAGCATCTTTGCTGGCTTTGGTTGGTGTTTGGAGTTGGTTATCATCAGATTGGTTGTGGGTGATGGCGTCGAGAGTTCCTTCAGGCGACCTCGGCGCCCGAGGCGGTGGATGCTTTGGATATACTACAGCTGCGGAGCGAGGATGAAGCACAATGCACTGACGGCAACCGCGGCGGCAGGTGTTGGGCCTGTGGTTAGGAGCTTGCTTTTGGATTGGTTATGTTTAAAGCACACGAATTTGCCAGTCCACTCAGTTTATAGCTCATCTGAAAGGGTGTTTCTATGGCGAGGGCGCCGTCAAGGCTCTTATCCCGACGTTCGGTTTCATGTCGGTTTGTGTACGGTTGTTCTGCGACGACGTGGGATCTCCCAGGAGAGTGCATTTTGGAATGTCGCACGGGGAGGTCAGCAATTTTTTAGTTTCAACTTGCTGTTGCTGCGTTTCGCAAGCCTTGTGTTGAATGAGTTGTTGTTGGCGAGGTGTTGTAATTCGTTTTATGGAGACTGAAGATTGTGTATATTTGCGAGGTCGTTTTATTTGGTAATGGCACGTTAAGATGCTGCTGTGGGTTGGTTGGATTTGCTGCTGCTTGGTGGCTTTTGTGCCTTGGTGGTGTCTGCAACCTAGGGGGGCTTGCGGTGGTCTCACAGCGACCAGCATTCCCAGCCGATTCCATTTGAGAAGTTGGTACTGCGCTGTGTAATACGGTAATGTTAAGAAAGCCACGCCTGCAAGACTATTGATGGCCACACAAGGGCACACGGCAGGCATAGAACCCAGGGATACTGAAGGCGTCACGCCTGGAGTCTCCCTGTTTCGATTCGTTATGGCCTTTAGGTTGCAGCACGGTGGATTGCTACATGTGTACGGTTTTAGCAGAAGGTGGCCTCTCAGATGCGCTTGTTTGCAGAGCCCTACGTCAAGGCGATTTGTGCTGTTTTGGGCTACCATGACAGAATTTGACCCCTTCCCAGTAAAAAGGCGCTTGCCGGTATATGTTCCCGGAATCAGTAATAGGCGTTTGCCGATGACTGGTCTTGAAGTCTCGACATTTGGTTAGGTCGGTGGACTTGCGCGTAGTTTGTCGTACGTATCAGCGGATACGTGGTTCATATACCCCCCCTGGCGGACGGTGGAACCGTCCATGGCGGACGGTACGCCGGACGGTCGACCGTCCGGCACAGCTTTCCGGGCACACATACCAACACATACCAACGTATTTTTGCACGAAGCAAAAGACATTTTGTTGTAGTTTATCCTGGTGCTCGCGGCGCGCGCGGGCGTGGAGCGCGCGCAGAGATTCCTTGCGCAAGCCGGCAGCACGGCATGCAAACTGCGTCCAGATGAGCCCTTTACCCTTGCAATTTGCTGAGCTTATAGTGAATTAAAATTTTACAACCTTTTCATGGATAATGTAATGCAATGTGCTATTACTGGGGGCTACATCGATGCAAGCGCTAGGCGCCAGCAAATGCATGAAATGTAAACAAAGCTTAAACTAGCATTCGGCTAAGTTAATTTTATGTAGGAGCATATTTATCTGGCGGTTTGGGGCCAGGATTGGACCGCAGCCATGGGCGACCTGTGTGCATG
>NW_003307633.1:354035-378971 GCF_000143455.1 Volvox carteri f. nagariensis
GGACCTGGCAGCCTGGGGACCTGGCAGCCTGGGGACCTGGCAGCCTGGGGACCTGGCAGCCTGGGGACCTGGCAGCCTGGGGACCTGGCAGCCTGGGGACCTGGCAGCCTGGGGACCTGGCAGCCTGGGGACCTGGCAGCCTGGGGACCTGGCAGCCTGGGGACCTGGCAGCCTGGGGACCTGGCAGCCTGGGGACCTGGCAGCCTGGGGACCTGGCAGCCTGGGGACCTGGCAGCCTGGGGACCTGGCAGCCTGGGGACCTGGCAGCCTGGGGACCTGGCAGCCTGGGGACCTGGCAGCCTGGGGACCTGGCAGCCTGGGGACCTGGCAGCCTGGGAACCTGGCAGCCTGTGTGCCTGGCAGCCTGGGGACCTGGCAGCCTGGGGACTTGGCAGCCTGGGGACCTGGCAGCCTGGGGACCTGGCAGCCTGGGGACCTGGCAGCCTGGGGACCTGGCAGCCTGGGGACCTGGCAGCCTGGGGGCCTGGCAGCCTGGGAACCTGGCAGCCTGGGAACCTGGCAGCCTGGGGACCTTGCAGCCTGGGAACCTGGCAGCCTGGGAACCTGGCAGCCTGGGATTCTAAGAGCCTTTGTGCCTGGGAGCCTGTGTGCCTGGAACCTGGGAGCCTGGGAACCTGGCAGCCTGAGCCTGTGTGCCTGGCAGCCTGGGAACCTGGCAGCCTGAGCCTGTGTGCCTGGCAGCCTGGGAACCTGGCAGCCTGGGATGTTGAGAGCCTGTGTGCCTGGGAGCCTGGGAACCTGGCAGCCTGGGGACCTGGCAGCCTGGGGACCTGGCAGCCTGGGGACCTGGCAGCCTGGGGACCTGGCAGCCTGGGGACCTGGCAGCCTGGGGACCTGGCAGCCTGGGGACCTGGCAGCCTGGGGACCTGGCAGCCTGGGGACCTGGCAGCCTGGGGACCTGGCAGCCTGGGGACCTGGCAGCCTGGGGACCTGGCAGCCTGGGAACCTGGCAGCCTGGGAACCTGGCAGCCTGGGGACCTGGCAGCCTGGGAACCTGGCAGCCTGGGAACCTGGCAGCCTGGGATTCTAAGAGCCTTTGTGCCTGGGAGCCTGTGTGCCTGGAACCTGGGAGCCTGGGAACCTGGCAGCCTGAGCCTGTGTGCCTGGCAGCCTGGGAACCTGGCAGCCTGAGCCTGTGTGCCTGGCAGCCTGGGAACCTGGCAGCCTGGGATGTTGAGAGCCTGTGTGCCTGGGAGCCTGGGAACCTGGCAGCCTGGGAACCTGGCAGCCTGGGATGCTAAGAGCCTGTGTGCCTATGTGCCTGGCAGCCTGGGAACCTGGCAGCCTGGGATTCTAAGAGCCTGTGTGCCTGGCAGCCTATGTGCCTGGGAG
The DNA here is from genome assembly GCF_000143455.1 of Volvox carteri f. nagariensis. Classification (NCBI taxonomy): domain Eukaryota; kingdom Viridiplantae; phylum Chlorophyta; class Chlorophyceae; order Chlamydomonadales; family Volvocaceae; genus Volvox; species Volvox carteri. Next base: position 355,389 of record NW_003307633.1, read on the forward strand.
CCTGGCAGTCTGGGATTCTGAGAGCTTGGGACCCCAGTCTTCACTGAAACCTTGGTATGGCTTGGTTGGCCTGTCCGCCATGCGCTGTGTTGCACAGATAGGCTGGCAGGCGGAATGCAGGACAAGGGCATAACCGGGTGCGGGGCGTGGTGCCGTGTTGGGTCTTGGGGACATGCGCAAGCTGTGCGCCAGCTCGGATGCCATACAATGGCCTATTTCCACCGCCAAATGATCATTTACCCAGTAGAGCATTCATTGTGCCATTCAGAGCCGACAAAGGGATGGAACGACGTGTTGGGCGTGACGGTCAGTTTTTGCTGAATCCCTTTCACTAATGCCCAGTGCTTGTGGCCATTGCAATGACCTTATTGCATGATTTAATTGTTCCAGTGCGTTGGTGTTATTTAAGCAGGTTACATAAACAGGTCATTAGAATGTCCGCCGCGCGCCTTGGGATGTTGTCTTTTTTCTTTCGATTGCTTTCTCCTTTTATGCTAGAAGCCTTTTGACTATGTGCGTCACAATTTTGGGGTTAGTTTCTCCTGGCGAGTGTTTTGCGCGTTAATTGCTTGCCAAGGAGTGCAAGCTGGAGCATTAATTATTAGCGTCTCGTGAATCATCTACATACAGATGTTTTGGAGCTTTGGACCATCGTTTCCATGACCGTCCGCTAGGCGTCCGCTGGAACGGTCAGGATGTACGGCGTTGCGGACAGGGGACCGTCCGCCAGCGGGGTATATGTACCGGCATGGCGCTTTCCTTACACGAGGCAGTTTCGCTGCACTGCTGTCACACGGTGTAAGTGCCCCGGGAAGCCTCACACCTCACATTTCGCGAACTATGGGTTGCTTCAATGTTTACATTTTCAACCGTCAAGGAACGTGTATATATTATCACGAATGGTTCCGTCCCAAGTCAGTAAAGCAAGGTGCAGGTACACTTCAGGATGATCAAAAACAAATGTTTGGGTTGTTCTGGACCCTAAGCAACTTTTGTGCAACAATGGACCCCAAGGAGTAAGCATAGTAAATAAATATGCACAAAGCCACAGGATCCTTTTCTGTATACCTAGTGGCTTTTTGGCCATCGCAGTCAGAACAAGCCACAGCTTGGGACACCACGTAAAATTGGACAAGGATGTAAATTCAGGAGCTTTACAACTAATAGCTACAAGTGCAATTTTCTCGAGGTGCCGTCGGGCATCAAGGTAAGTGGACCCCGGTCGAGTGTCGCAAATGTCGCGGGACCGCATGGCCAGGGCTTTCCACCGTATCCTGCAGCTGGTGCTCAATACCCATCGAGAGGCTCCGGACCTCACAGACGTGCTGCAGGCGCTGTATGACGACATCTTTGTGGAGTATGTGGTGAAGAACCCGTTGTACGTGCCAGGTCAACCGTTCCAGTGAGTGCCGCAGTAGGTCTCAACGCGCTATGCACGGATAGGGGTTTAGAGGCAAGAGCAACACTCGGGGTTAAAGGACCAGCGAACTCGTCGCTAATCTAGGCATGTGAAGAAAGAGAAACCTCGGCCCCCACGGTAGTGGTGTTTCGCCCGGGTCCCTTCACTTACCCGGGGGGAAGGGACCCGGGGGCGCCCATGGCGCTATGCTAAACCTGCGTGCATGCATCCCATACACAACTCCTCTCCTGCCGCGCTGCTGCCGCGGGCACCACTGCTACAGGTCGGAACAATTTGTGAACGCCCTGAACGCATTCCTGCGCCAGAACGGCCTGCTGCAGCAGCAACAAATCATGCAGGCTGCAGCGTGAGGGTCGCCCAACGTTGCTGACTAGTGGCCGGGTGGGCAGGCAGTTCCCACAAGGACCTTCGCGACCCAGCGGCCTCAGGCATAAACCGAATTTCGCTGTGGCGCTATTGGTAGCCGCCAGGTGCCGGGTCCGGGGAACCTGCCCAACCCTGGGCCCTGCCCTCATCCGCCCAGGCCGGCAGGGCCCCCAGTTCCCAAGCGTTCCTTGCAACCCGCTTCCCGCTTACATACATATCAGTCCAGCCAGGCGGATGAATGACGACTACGTCTTGTGGGAAAACGGACTATTTGATTGTGTAACGCAGACAGAGGACGGTGGTCGTTACGACGGTGGCGATGATGGGCTTAAAGTCGGTGCTGGTGGTTGTGAAGAGGAGTATGGGTGGAGGGGGGTTGGAGGAGGGGTGGGACAGCCGATGTGCAGCGGCGTCCCATGGTGGTGAGGCGGTGCGCTGGGAGTATAAAGACGGGGCGGGACGGGGTGTGGTCGGCGTGCGTCAGCCCTTGCCTTGCCTTGAAGCGGAAAGCACAGAGGACATGGGGGATTGGATGAGTGTCCAGACGGCCCACATGCAGTTCTCGTTCTCCCGGTATTGGTTCTCTCCCGGTAGCGGGCGCCGGTGAGTGCGTTTTTAGGAGGCAGGCGTCCTGGATTTGCGCGCCAGCAAAATTTTGCTGTTGTCCTGTCCTATGAGAATGCGTGTCATCGTCCAGCGTGGAAAGTCATGGGAAATTGTAGCCAAACATGCACAAGCTGTATTATAACTTCGCTGCAAGGTTCCGTGCTTCCAGGAAAACAGCCTCCAAGGGAAGCCGGACTGGGAAACCACCTACTGGGACATGCCGTGTATTCATATGCCACGCATTCATTCCCTTTCGCTTTCCTGATCTGCTGTTCTGTGGTTCGCATCGCTCTCCATTTCCCGTGACGTCACTTTGCTTATTCAGTCCCGCGCAGGGCCCCACTTTTAACCTCAGTCGGGTGGGGTCGGGACTTGACACTCATATCATTTACATCCGGCAAGGAACTCCCGAGTAGATGCACTCCGTTTTCTCCCCAAAGCGCCTAATCAGCCCTCATACACACAGACAGTGGCGCCTTAAGCCTCCCGGGATGGCACCAGGCAGGGAACTCCTCTGGCAACTAGATGAACGACGCGAAGACTGGAAAGCTATCCATGCTGGAAGGGCTCGGCTGGGCTGGCGGGGGTAAACCGCGCCAGTGAGTAGCAGTCTTTGGTGGTCATCGTGTCATGGCGGTTATGCGCGCACCCAAGAGTTCGTTCACGCAGCACCTGTCGGAGGAGCTGGCCTTGACCTCAGTTGTCGAACGGGGTCCGCGACCAGCTGTTTGACTCGCACCTGCGACTGTGTGTAAGTTCGCGTAAACGCACCCCTAACCTACTGTACCTTATCTCAGGGCTTATAGGGCCTTTATGGCCCCCAGGACCAAAGCGAGCAACAGAAAGGGCAGTGTTGAAAAAAGAGGAGATCCACGCGATAGCTATGGCCAGCGTAAACTTCAAGCTGTGAAGCAGCTTCCCAAGAAGCGCCTGTGTGAGCCCAGGGGAGGCCCCAAACCGGGGAGTTTCGTAAGGCCGTAAGCCCAGCAGGCCAAAGCTGCCGTCGTTTTCCGGGTAGGATAATGCCATAAGAGGGTGCATGTCCGAATGTATGATGTTTTTCGGTAATAGGATTTTTTTTTGGTTGGATTGTTGGGCGGCCGCTGTGTCTCCTGTTTTGTGTTGCTGGTCTGAAGAAGGGCATAGTTGGATTGAACATGCATTCAGTCAACAAAAGAAACCCGTCATTCCTTGAAACATGATTAGTTGCAACCCCAAGACGGATTTTAAGTTTTTCAGCGAGATTCACTTTTTGCCAAGCACGTGGCAACGCGTTTCGGTTGCATGGTCGCCACGTGGGTGACTTTGTGACATGGCCTCCCCATAAAAAGCCTCGTTAGGACTCTTTCATAAACGACTAGATTATAAACAGAGAAAACATCTCGTTTTTACTCACATCACTGGCTTAGGATGTGTGGTGCTTGCAGATTGCTTGGGAGGTCGTTGCCTTGCCTGTAAGACTCAAGGCTTTTGTACATTGTCGAGATCCTGCAACGTAGGTTTATGTAGCAGTTCCCGTTAATATTGTCCTTTAGAATACCCCCCCTGAGCACTCCGAGGCGCCCGTTTCCAGGGTCTTGACCAGCCTCACGTGCCGGGCTGGGAATTCATTTCCCAAGCCCCACCGAACACCAAACAGCGTGAAACTTGAACTAGATCTATTGGAGGGCGCTGTAACGCCTTCATACTGTTTTACACTTGCCTACCTACGGGCTCCAACGGGCTCCAACAACGACAGAGGCCATGTAAGAAAGCCACACGGTCCCCGTTTAAAAGATGGGTGATGTGTAAATGAGAGTTTCCGAGCTATTGGGATTACCGTAGGGTATCTTACAATTTCCTTACAACCTTACCTTAACCTTTGGGCCGCAAGTTCCATGAGTTTACGCAGTCCAGCTTAAGGGGAGCTCGTTCTTTTCCTGCAATTCATTTTAGTGCCATGCATGTTTCCCCGTACCGCGCGTTACACCGTAATGCCATCCCAACTCAGTTTGGTGCACAACAAATCAAAAAAAGAGGTTTCTTTCCACATCCTTTCCTGTTTAGGAATTATGATTTGCCACCAAGGTCCTCCCTGCTGGTCCTAAGCATCTCGTCTGACAGGCCTAGAGAGAGCATGAAGCGCAAGCTCAGCGTTTCAGAGCGCCTATCTGCATAAGGCTGTCATCCAAGAGCGTCGGGAGCCTTGGGCGCGGCTCCAGTTACCCTGCGAACGTGGCTGGTGACGAAGAAACACAGGCAGATACGAGCATTTTGTGCACCGTCCTAGGCAGGCAGCGAGGCGGGGCAGCACACAGCGGATAGTTTCTCGTCTGTCCTTTCCTCTGGGTCAGGAGCCTCGAGTAACCTCCGTACACCTTCAACGTCGGAAAGCAAGGACCACCTGACGAGAAGGGCAGAGGGGCGGCAGCGCAATGAATATACCCGTCTGTTTCCCCGCCCTGCCTTTCCTGCCCTTTTTAAGCCTCCTGGGCTCCTGAAGGCTGTTTTTCCTGCGAGGAGAACAAACTGCGGTTGCGGGTGCTGACTCTATCGCCCTGCGGGTCGGGTCGGCACCCCGCCGTTCATAAACCTGGTGATGAATATGATTATAATGATAATGATAGTGTAGGTGCTGGTGGTGGCTGTGAACTCCGTCTCGACAGCCCTCTACAGCACGCGGCCGGAGCTTGCGGTGTTTTTGCTTCCTTCGCAAAGCTGGACTGGTGGGCAGGTGCCGCGGGCCCAGCAGCACCTGGATGAGGGCCAACAAAACCCTGTTATGAATATCTTGGTTCTTAAATCCAGCCATTTCCGTCATTTCCTGACGCAACTGAGCCCGTACGAGGAATTGCAGAGCATTGCAAAGCGTTGCAGAGCAATACGGTAAGAAAGGCGACCAGCAAGAAGCCTGAGGTGTCCCTCATGATCTGACGCTCTAGCAGGGTGGTTTCTGAATATGCGCTGTGTTGCGGCGCAAAACACCACGACTGGGAAAGAGGAGGGCGGTCGGGTTGCACAGCAAGGTTGCGCGCAGGGGCACCCCTCACTGCTATGATGTGGACCAAAGCTTCGACATTTCAAAATTTCACAATCAATAGTTTGTACCATGAAGCCAGCTCAGTTTCAAATTCTGGAAGACTCGATGAAGGGTGAATGGGCCTTCGCGACCACGGCTGCCCATTACTTGATTGCAGAGTGCGGCTTTACCGCCGCGAATAGATAAAGCAAAAAATCGTCATTGTGCCAGCATGACAAGTTTTCTGCCTCGTGAACATAACTTTTAGAGCGCAGATATTACGTTTTACTCGTGTTCCGTACTATTTATAGTTAGGCCTTCTAATCAATCTTCATCTGCCTTACTCGGACGCGCTTCAAGGGCCTGCAAGGCTGACAGTACTAGCATGTCATTGCAAAATATCTCTTAGTTGTTGGCTGTGATCCAGAGTTTAGGTGATATCCTTGCTTGCGCTTTGCGCAGCTCGTCAACACCAAAGTAGTATAATATCATTATTTATCATCCCAAGAGCCAGATCATTGCTGGAAATCCTTCTAGAGTGGCTGCTACGTCGGTGGCGATACAGGAACGCGGCCATTCCCAACTTTCGGGGTCGGGGAGTCTTTAACCTAAGACACTGATAATGCATACAGATGTAGCTTGCTCGGATTCAATATGTAAGTTATCATTGCCCAGCAGTGCGACGGTTGAACTCGGCAAAACGGAGAGCAGGCCTATCTTGCTAGACCTTCCAGAGCCTATACTCCATCTGGTTCTCGTCTCATCTGGGTCAGGTGCAGCGGCTGCAGCATCCAGCTGCAAGACTTTATGCCGAAGCTTTAGAACGGCGTTATTGTGCCCAGAGCTTGCTGCGCGTTTTTTGTTAAGGCTCCACGGCCGTGATACAGCTCTGTTTCGATTGTACGGGTCGCCGGGGCTTAGAGAGTACCTGGTGCATCACAGCGAAGTCAGCGCTGCGGCAGTTGATGCCATTGTGACGGAGCTGCTTAAGCTTGGCGCTGCTCTAAAACCACAGGTACATTATATTCTTGATAATTACATTAAGATTCGAGTCACTATTTTTTATATCGGCCTGTGTTGGGCATCAGATTTTTTAGTACTGACTCCATGTCGCGTTCCACTCATATTCCTCGTTAGGAGCGCTTCCTGCTAACTGCCGCGGCTGGCGCGGGTGACACCCTGGTCGTACGGACGCTGCTGCGCGCTGGAGTCAACGCCGGCAGCTGCGGCGGGCGCGCGTTGGTCGCCGCCAGCGCTGCGGGCCACGTGGCAGTCATGGAGGTGCTCCTCCGTGCAGGTGTCAGTGCGCGTGCGGAGAACGGCATGCCGCTGCGTGCCGCTTGCCATGAGGGAAGGGTTGCGGCGGCGAGGCTGCTGCTCCGTCACGGCGCCGACCCGCGAGCGGCGGCCAGCGGCGCCCTGGCGGAGGCTGCCCGCGGCGGCCACCTGGAGCTGGTTCTGGAGCTGCTTGCTGCGGGCGCTGACCCGCGAGTCGATGGCAGTCGTGCGCTGGTTGAGGCCTCCGCAGCGGGGCACGGCTGTGTTGTGCTGGCGCTGCTGGTGGCGGGGGCGCAGCCGCACGCGAGGAACGGCCTGGCGCTGAGGCACGCGGAGGCGGGAGGCCATGAGCTTGTGGCTCGAGTGCTGCGAGCGGCAGGTCGCCCCGTGGACCCTGACTCCGGAAGTGGACCCGGTTTAGGGTCGGCTGGTGCTTCTTCTTCTTCTGGTACTAGTAAGGGGGGAAAGAGTGGCGCAGTGGCAACGGCGCCTGCGGCAACCTGGCGGCTTGCGTCACCCTCTGCCGTACGACCCGGCTTCGTTACAGCCCATCATCACCACTACCACCATCACCACGACCACCACCACCACCTCCATAATTATCAGGACCAGATAGGTCAGCAGCATGCTGTACAGAGCGCCAGATGTCCGCAGCCATCGCCCCGGTCATCGCAGCAGCCGCCACAGCAGCAACAGCGACCCCAGCAGCAGCACCACAAAGCGGTCCAGCAGCAGCAACCGGCGCGAGGGCAGCTTGGCGACCCAAACTGCCATGATGCTGCGGACAACTGCGGGTTGGATTACACGGGGCAGGGTGCTGACGCGGGGGCTCTGGGGTCACTGCCTGAACGGGGTTCAGAAGCGGCTCACAAGCCGGCGGCGGCGCAGTCTGTGGAGGGAGGAGCTTTTTCTCGGGTTGCTGAAGGTGGGGGCCAACAACCAGGAGGATGAGACGGCAGCCCGGTCTGCGCGCGGCATCGCTTCTGATGCATCCTGCAGCAGCAGCATATGCGGGTGGTCGGAGGGCGACACCTTAACAGTGCAAAAACGGACGCCTGGAGCAGCTGTCTACGAGCTTGTCGATTAATCGTTTCAAAGTCTAAGCAGCTGCGCCTCTGTTGTTGCTGCTTCGGTGCTGGTTTCGGAGCTCCGGATGGCCGTTGGTCGGTTCCGTTCAGTCCCGCCTTCCCCCGGGTCCTCCTATACCAGCCGGGTAGCTGTGCTGAGTCCCCCCCGCAAACCCCCAAGTGCAGCTGCACCGCGCAGAGGAATGTTGCATCAGCATGGGGGGGGATGATGGTGCCACACGCTGGAGGAGGGCGGCACCGGGACAGCGGCGGCAGCGGGCCGCCACTGAAGCTCGCGGCTGGCTCAGCCCTCCCGCGCTGGCCTCGTATGTGTGCCTCGTAAGGGATGTTCTCGCGGCGCTGCATTCATAGCAAGGAAAGGACATGCACCTGGTTCATAACCGGCTTATACGCGCACTACTACTCTCGTTTCTGTAGCTGGGCGCTGAAAGCTTTTTAAGAGTATTGTCGGGGCTACTGGCTAGATAACTGATGCAAGTTTGTGTCCTTTTGGCCTGGATGGATGTCTGGAAGCGGTACCTGGGGGTATTTTATTCAGCATGTACCATTGGACACTCCTGGCAGCAGCAGCACTCAAGTAGACATGAGCCGCCCGCTGAGTGCGCCTAAAGGTAAGCGGACTAAAGCTGGGATGGTTTGGTCATATAGGGTTGAGTCACCCAGGGTGTAGAGCAGCGGGGCATGTCCATGTTAGCTATGGGGGAACGGCGGGCGCTGGTTGAGGTTTGCGTGCTCGTTTGGCGGTGTCGGGGCCCCCCTTGCTGTCCGGGGGAAGACGGGAGAGGAGGTATGAGTGTATGAGTCCGCTGTATGTAGCAGCATCATGGCCACCCCTCTCCGTATCGCCAAGATAGGCCTTATCACTTCACAAATATCTGTCTGGCGACAGAGCAACGGATGCAGAGCTCATAGTTTGTTGCGGCTGACTGAGTGACCTGAGGTTCGTGATGGCAGTTGTGGTGGTGACTGACGGACTGACGGACTGACTGACAGACTGCGTGACGGACTGGCCTATGGACCCGTCCCCGCACTCGCCTCACTGCATTGTCGTTGTGTTGCTCGCTGTCATAGCGATTGCAAGGATTCCTAGGTTAACAACCCAAAGACGTGCGTTGTGCACCGCCGTTGGGGGATTGCATGGGCGGTGATGGAGATTTCCGATCCAGGCCCCGGAGGTTCTTGAGACGCCTGGGCCTGCCGTACTCGTATACCTGCCGTACTGGTCTATATGTTAATGCACGCGCAGAGAAGATCAAGTCTAATGACGTTTTAGGATCCTCTTGAACGCACCTTGCTGGGCCAGCGCTTACCCATATCACACGGAGATGATGCGCCAGTCCTTGCGCACGAAGCGTTGTTGTTCGAGCCCTCCAGGCGCTCAAGGGTAGGCTTGATGGTCGGTCCGTTCGGTCCGTTCATCGCTACGTTTGGAAATGCCTTTTGATGCCGTACTTATGATTTTATGGTGCTCCATTTCATTTGGGCTTGTTTCCTTCTTGTGTCGTACTTTTATTTTATTTCAAATAAATTTGCTTTCTAAACGGATTATGCAAAGAAAGGTTTTGCTGTTGAGGTATGCTTTCGATTCGCCGGCCGTAAGGCCCTGGGAGGTCGCCGTCGTGTTCGTCGTCATCATCCTCCCCCGCAGGTGCAGGAGTTACGACCGCGGCTGTCTTAACCCCCCAGCAGTCGCCAGCCTAGACCAGAGTCACTGCGACCACAGCTTGCTTCCAGGTTGCCAGTAGCAGTAGCAGTAGTAGTCTGCCTGAATAAAGTTTTGCTGGTATGGCCATATGGTGATGAAGTGTTTCAGTGGTGTGCAGCGCTGCCTTACGGCGGCCCGTAATTTTAGTTGTGCGGCTGTTTTGATGGCCAATCCCCTTGTCGTCAACCTCCCTTGAGGGCGTGTTGGCTCTATGGGTAATGCAACACAACCTTGTGGGCTGTGCGTTTCGTTACGAGGTGAGGGTCGAAACGGCGGTTACAAGGTGTACGGCGGAGAAAAAGGTGGTTTTTTTTGATAGTACATCTCGTTTTGGGCATCATGCTGTGGAGGGCGTTCGCTGTGGAGTGCATTCCCTGTTTTCGTTTCGTCTGCCGTACCCGTTTGTCGTTTAATGTATTTAATTGTGCAGTCTGTAATTAAGTGCAGTCTGCACCGATATAGCCTAACCTGCGATGGCGTTACGTAGGACAATGTCAGTCCCTCAGCAGCTCTTCTTTGCTTCTGATACCTGTATCAGATATGTTGTATCCTTCGTCTCGTTTTTGTAGAGCAGTTGGCGGCGTTCGTTTCCCCAAATTGTGTGTACGTATGTATGTTGTTGCAGGGTGGTTAAGCTGTATGTATGTACGTACGTATGTGTGTATGTATGTATGTATGTATGTACGTATGTATGTATGTATGTATGTATGTATGTATGTATGTATGTATGTATGTATGTATGTGTGTATGTAAGCGTGTGTGTTTAAGTACGTGGAGGCCTATACCTGACCGGTTTTCCCTGCTGGCCACTACCGCCTGACAGCCGCGAAGGCTCTGGTGGAGTCATAAAGATGTGACATGAAGGTGTGAAGGATGGTGCGTTGTCCTATTGGAAGTGCGTGATGGCAGTGCGAGAGGTGTTGTTGCAGTCAATCCGGAACGGCTGCGCTCGCAACCCGACAGGGGAAGAGGAGCCGCAGAGCTAAGTAGAGGATCTGGATCAGCTGCCGTTGCCATGAATGTCCAGTGTGGTAGATACACGGAGGAGTGGGTCGTGCGGGTGAGATTGTATCGGGGGATTGAGTCGATTGAGTATATGAGTAATGAAGTGAATTGTTGTTAGTTGGTCGGTTTCTTGTTCAGAGGAGGTTGGTTCGTTGGCCACGTTGCGCGCAGGAAGGAACATGCGCCAGAGGTCTTTTTAGTGGGTGCGTGGATCTCAACACACACCGGGAATCTGAAAGGATATTTTTTTGGGAGTGGTCACACGGTCCCGTGCGTTTGCGACGGTTCGCGACATCACTGCCAGCAAGTTGTCCGCGATTCTTTTCCTTTCGTTGCCAAAGGCTATGTGGTTGATGGTTTGTTAGACATGACTTGGATATGTTTGTCAAGATGTGGAGCTCCGGAGGGAATGTGTCCGTAGGGCACTTTCCTTGCTGAGGGCCGCCTTCACTTTTCCAAAAGGAGAGCGGTTGCGGCTGGGCGGGCGCAGCAAAAAGGGTTTAGATTCCTGCCAAAAGTTGCGGATAGGTTGCTCCCCGCGTGTTACTCCTGTTGGTGTAGAAGGACTGTCCCTGGTCTCCCCTGGAGGATCCGTCGCGCCGCGTGGTGGCGATGATGATGATGTGGGACGTGAGTGAGGTAAAAGAGGCTTCAATAAATGTAAGGCAGGGCGACCCGTTCTGCATGTGTCCGCAAGCAACTGGTGCTTTCCACTACCCACTCGCCAATCGGTCGCCCGGAAGGAAGAAAGGAAAGGATTAACCGGTTCGGGTTATTGGTGAGGTCGGTGGCGGCTGCAGAGTTGCCCTGTTGCTGGTTGGTGATGTTCGGGTGTGGCTTGAGAGTATCATTTGGTTGCTTGGAACGGGGTCGGGAGGTGTGAAGGCCTTACACGACAGAAAAGCCAGCCATACAAACGTACATACATACAAACGAACACAGTGTCGTTCTCCCGTCAGTCACTGTGCCAATCTTACAAGACACCTCACAACGCACACACACATACACCACCATCGGGAATTCCCTCCTTGCGGTTCAGATTATTTACACACACACACACACAGGTCACACGTTTGCAAAGAGGGTTCTCCCCCAACATATAACACACGCATACACACACATGCAGCAGGAGCAGGCTCCACACCACCTCGACCTCCGCATCATCTTCACAGCCTCACTCCTCCACAGCCCATCGCACCCCCTCTGTCGAGAGACAACCCGCCTCAGCCCCCAGCAGTCTGAAGTACGGCACTGACACACATGGTGGCTTTGGTGGCCCCACACGCGTCCGAATTATCATAACCTCCTCACCCGGGGCCCCGTCGCCCCAACCTGCCCCCCCCCAACCCTATCGTATCATATACGGCCCGCGTTGTATTGCCACTGCTCTTCCTCCCACTCACCCGCCCGCCCAAACGTGGGAACCCACGTCCCCATGCCGCTCTGCTTCCTAACCTAACGCAGCCATCCTGCCCTCATCACTAACCCCAGAGCCCGGCCGCCGCGGCTGCCACCACCTCCGCTACCGCTATCGCTATCGCCACCGCACACAACCCAGTTCAAACAACCAGCACTAGATCCACCCACATACCCGAGGGCCCCCTCTTTCCCCTCCTGCCTTCTGTGTCACCAACCAGCCACAACAACGGCCGAAACTGTCGTCTACTGTTTCTTCTTCCCAAGCCCCACAAGCTGCACTTCCACCTCCGCCTGGCCCCCTCGAAGTCCCGCATTCGCATCAAGTTGAACCCAACCCTCACTAGCCGCGATCACCTCCACAGGACCCCAGCTATCCGCGCCTGGCAGCGCCGCAGCCGCCGATGAAGACGCTCCCGACATCGAAGATGGCGCTGCTGTACTGAGCCGCCCACTGGCGCCCAGCTCCGAAACCAGGCTTCCCACCGGGTACCAAAACACATCGCCGGCACGCAGCGCGCGCTCCTCACTGCCCAACTTCCGCTGCAAGTCATCTACAGGCTGCCACCAAACCAGGCCTGGGTTGCGAAACGGCATTCCGCCGCCGCCGTCGTCGCCGTCGACGGCCACTTCCACAGTCCGGCGCTCGTCGAGGTACATGCCCGGCAGCACCGCTGCCGCCAACAACGCCTTCAGAGGCCGGAAGCGCGCTTGCGGGTCGCCGGCCGCTGCCACGGAGGCCTCGGCGGCGCCGTCGGCGGTGGCGCCGCCGTCGACGCCCGGAGCTACGTCATCCCCCACAACAGCCGTCAAGGGTTGGTGGCCCCGGGTGGTGTCGATCAGTGTACCGCTGGTGGGCAGCCGTACGACAACATGGAACGTTGCAACGTCGCCCGGTGCAGCCTGCGACGCCGCCAGTCGCGGTGACGCCGCTGCCGCCACCGCCGCCAGGCCAGAACACGCCGCAAGCGTCGCCGCTGCTGCGGCGCGTGCCGGCGCCGGCGCCAGCGGCGCTAGCGCCATCAGGAACGCCGCATCGGCAAGCACCGTCGCCGCCGCCAGAGCTGCGGAACCCCCTTGTCCGGCAACCTTTGGCGATGCCGCCAGCAGATGCCGAATGTGCGGCAGCGCCAGGGGCAGAAGCGAGGCTCCGAAGCACACTACGGCGTAAGCCACCGCCGCCGTGACCGCCGCGGCGGTGGCAGTGCCGTACAGGAGGCAACTCGCCGCGGTATATAGCGCGCTCAGGCGGCCCGCCATGATAAGCAGTAGCCACGTCCTGAATGCCGTACATTTTCGTTGTGCAGTACGGTCAAGTGCGGAATACACAAACCGTGTCGGAAGCGCGGCAGTAAAGCCGTACGGCCGTAAGACAAGGCGCAAGTAGGACAGCAAGCGGGTCCGGCCCAGGTCGGGGGATCGACACGAGGCGGCGGCGGTGGCGGCGGCAGCGGCGCCTCGCATGCACCGCACGCTGGTACAGGTCTGTTGTGTGGGCGGACGGCCCCACTCTCACACAGCCCCACTCACTTGAGAACGCATCCCCCACCTGCCCGCTCGCCGGCCATGAATGGATCCTGGATCCTTCCAAATGTAAAAAGCCCGACTTCGAATAGAATCCCCCTCTCCCTGGACCGTACCTGTCCGTGCTCTTCCAATTGCCCGCGAACAATCCCCGCAAAGGCTCCGGAACCAAACTCAGGAACGGCCCTGATGGAGCCGCCGCTGCCGCTGCTGCTGCTGCAGGCGAAGGTGATGACGTAGATGATAATGTCGATGTTGAAGGTGATGTCGACCGGTCTGCTGCTGCTGCTGCTGCTGCGGCTGCTGCTAGTGACGGTGATGGTGACGACGTCCGTGGGGTTGTTGTGGTGGCGGTGGCCCGTACCGCCTCCTCCTCCTCCTTCGCGGAGGCCACGACGGCGGCGGCAGCTCGAACCACCGCCTCAAACCTGGGGTCGTGATTGTGATAGCGGTAGCACGGTAGCATCAGATATTTCGGTTGGGGGTGGGTTGGTCTCACAAGGGGGCGGTAATCACAAAACATACACCACTCTATACCCCCGTCCAGGTCCAAATCATCATTTGGGTTCGCGGCCTAAGATGACAAAGGAAACGGGGAGGACGGGTTGTGGCGCCGTTAGCACCTTAGCCGGTACACACACACACACACACACTCCTCCGGCAGCGCGAACGTAACCCCCCGAACCGCCACAATTGCTTCCCCGCCCCCCCCATCACCTGGCCCTGCCCCTGCTACTACCCCTGCCGCCGGCTTGCCCCGCTGTACGGCACGCAGGTAGCTGCGGTTCGTGGATGTCCCCAGAGCCCCCCTAATACACCTGTCACCTGCCCACCAGCCCCCACCAGCAACGGCAGGTCGGCAGGTCGGCTGGAGGACAGCGTCAGCGGTTATCCGCCCTGTCGGCCTCTCTCACCCCTCACCCACCAGCCCACCCCACACGCGCCCTCAACACCAACACCCAGCCCCTAACCCGGCTGCAGCCACCCACTACCACCCGCTCCCCCCCCCCACACACACACACCGACGCACCTCATCAAGGCCAGGTGTGAGGCCACCCAGCTCCTCAGCTGCCACATGGCCGCCAGCAGCCCCACTGCCAGGACCACAAGGCCCACAAGGCCCACCGCCCACTCGCCACCCAGGCGGGCCTCCAGCCAGTCAGCCGCCGCAGCAGGAATACCCAGACGCAGCACACTGAGAGGATGAAGACCCTGTGCGCCATGCGAGAGTCGAAGAGTCGGGGAAGAAAGGAAGGAGGGAGAGGATGAATGGATGGATGGATGGATGGAGCACTGTGAGATGCGTGCGGAAGTTTTGATGAGACAGTTGCCGACGCATTAATCGACCGGGCGGAGGGGGGGTAAACACGTGGACCACTGCGCTTCCCCCCACCCCTCCAAACCCCTCCAAACCCCTGCAGGCAACTCCGTCATCACGACCGCCATAAGGCCCTTCCCGCAGTGGGCCGCCACCGCTCACCAGGTAGGTCAACGCGGCCGTTGCTGCCGCCGCCGCCCAGTGCGCGAAAGGGTTGCGGTCCATGGCGGCCGCGAAGGCCAGATCCAGCCGAACCGCTTGCTCGCGCAGCCACGCCGTAAGGGCGTGCAGGGGGTTGGAGGTCAAGTGGCGGGATAGCAGCTTAGGAGGACCTGGGGCGTCTTGCTGGTCGCTTCTAACAACGGGACGGAAAACGGGGTCTGTGGTGATGGTGCGGTAGCTGAGCGGCCGGGAACCGAGGTCGATTGGCGCCAATGTGCCCAGGGTGGGAGGGAGGAGGGGCGGGCTTGAAGATTGCGCGTAGGGGGTTGAGGGAAAGGCGAAGGCCTGCGGATAGGGGGGAGGAAAGGGTGAAAAGCAAGGTGTATTTGGAATGGGGATGGGAAATTGAGGATGACCCAGATCGGGATAGGCTGGTCGGGGCCGTGCAGCTGTGGTCCAGAGTGGGCAGGGAGATTGACGCACCCGTGGTGGGATAGACACCGCTCGTCGCCCGCTCACATGGCTGACGCGGCATGAGGCGGTGCTGCAACGCTTGAGTAACATGGTGATACGCAGAGGATCTAGCTACCGATCTCCCGTCAATCAGTAAAGCACCGTGTGGCGCATGGCTACGACTCGGCGGCGCTTTCCAATGCTGGAATGGCGGAAAATAACACACGTTAATATGCCTCTTATGAATCTAATTCGTAACATGCGTAGTAATTATTCGCAAGCCTTTCGGGGATGAAGAGTCGTTAGTTGTAATCGTCGTGCACGTTTCATGCAGTGCCAGAACAGCACAATCGAGAGCATCTTTATGTCACAAAGCTTTATGATATATCCTATCTTACTTTTATACTCATTTAGGAGTCAATTCATGGCAAGATAGCTCTACCGTCTGTACCATCCTTTCGCACAAAAGGTTCCGTCGGTAGCCCATTTCGTTTCCCGTAGAGCAAATGTCTTCCAATAAAAGCGCCATGGCGCATACAACTGTGCCCTCTGAAGGCGTCTCTGACCCAGGCGCCGTAGCTGCCATTCCCCAGCATCACAAACAAGACGGGAAGCGTGCCAAGAAGCCACCCAGCGTTGTGTCTGCGTTGTCTGGGGCCATCTCCGGCTCCCTTATCAGCGCATGCGTCCAGGTGGGTGCTTGCTACCTTAAAAAGGGATAGGTCACACGGTTGACCCAGCTGTGCCGTACGGGGGTCATCCATGTCGCCGCGGCATCGAGGCCTGTTACCTCCTTGGTTCTCCTTCCCCTTGATGTGGCCCTTGAACTCACTGCCGACAATCCTTCGTTACGGTGCCGCTGCTCACATGTCTCGAATTGTCTCACCCTCATTGCCCCGTAAGCCCCCCGTCCCGCCGTTTTCCCTGCAACACCGCACCGACGCAAAACGGGATCTTGGTGGCCAATGCTGACATGCCAATGGTGCACGGGATCTGTACGACAGCCTCTCGACGTTGTTCGTACGAAGATGCAGGCTGACGCGGCGCGGGGAGTCGTGCGGGGCACGCTGGCGACGGCGCGCGTGGTGCTTTCTGAGCAGGTACATGTGCCGATGTGTCGACCTGCTTTACCACATTGGTGTGTGTGTGTGTGTGTGTGTGTGTCTTTGAGAGTCTGCAGTGTGTAGCTCCTAGGCGACGTAGCAGCTGGGGGCCAACGGCAACCCACTTTCGACACGCAGTCATCTGGGCCTTGTGGGCCATTCGAGTTGACGTGCGTGACGATGCTCCCTCCTCCTTTCCTTGAATCCCTGGGCGGTCCCCCACTCCACTCCATGGTGGTTCGTCTGTCCCCCAATCCACCCTTCACGTTCGGATGATCCTCCCCCCTCCCCAATCCCTTCACTCGTTCGTGGTTCGTCTTTCCCCCCTCCAAACCCCCCCTTCCCTTCAGGGCCTGCGGGGCTTCTGGGCAGGCACGGGTCCCAGTGTCATCCGGGTGGGGCTGGGAGCCGGCATGCACTTCGTGCTGCTGGAGCAGGTGACTGCTGGGGGGGTGGGGGGCCTGGACGGGGGCTGGAGAGAAAAATGAAGAGAGGGACTGGACGCGGGAGTGTGAGGGAAGGTTAGTGGGGGGGGGGAGGAGAGAGCAATCCTGTGATGTGCAAGAAGGGGAGTCAGCTGCCGACGTTGGACTGAGGCCGCATACGGAGGCCAAACTGGGGACAGATGGTCAGGACTCTGAGCTTTGGGGTGAGGAGAGGGGAGGGGAGGGGAGGGGAGGAGAGGCGGGATTGGGATTGCGGCTGCCGTGATGAATCGGTTCCAAGCGGACCCGGTGACGTGGTCAGCGCACACGACCCCCTAAGTGAAACGAACGCAAGGGCGTGTGGAGGATACCCCAATTATTATGGAGGCTGTCCCTATTCCCCCCTTCGCAAGCACGGACCCCCCCCTGCCCTCCCCCTCCCCCCCCCGGGCTCTCTCTTTCCCCCCAGATCCGGTGGCTGCTCTCCGCCCCCGGGGTGGATGGCAACTTGCAGCTCAGCAACGTGGGGGCAGCCATGTCCGGAGGTGGGGTGAGGTCGGGGTTTGTGTGTGTGTGTGTGTGTGTGTGTGTGTGTGTGCGGAAATTATATTACATATGTTTGTGAGGTGCAAACATATAATACCTGGGTACCCCTTTTTCCAGGCATATCTCGCGCGATCGCAGCAGTGCTGCTGTGCCCGGTGACTGTCGTGAAGACACGCATGGAGTACGTCGCTGACGTGGCGAGACCCGGGGCGGGGGCTGCGGCGATGGCGGCCGGGGCGGGAGCCGGGGAGGCGGCCACGGCGAGCGCAGCGAGGGCGGCGGCGGGCGCTTCGGCATCGACATCGGGGGCAGCAGCAACAGGGGCGGCGCCGTACGGCGGCGCTGCCGTACCACGGTACCGGGACACGTTCCATGCAATGTCTACGATTGTGCGAACAGAGGGCGTGAGGGGCTTGTTTCGCGGTTTGTGGCCCACAGTGCTCACGAATGCGCCGTACTCGGGTGAGCCGTCGTACAAATATTTATTAGCCGAAAATTTTGCGCGAGTGTCATGCTGACTTGACGTCGTCCTCACCTTCCTCTGACGTGTATATGTATGTATGTGTATGTGTATGTGTGAGTTTTTTTTGTGCGGCTTCCCCTCACGGCCCGGCCGGGATACGTGAAATAACAATCCCGCCCCTGGGCCCCCCGCCCGCCCCCGCCAGCTCGCTAGCTCTCGTTCTTTCCACTCCACATTCACCACCACACGACCCTACGCCCGCCAGCGGGGACCTCTTCCTCTCATCTGAAACTGCTTTCGAGTGACTGCCATCCCTACCCGGGGCGTTTGCGTCTTGAAGCACAGCCCTCGCAGACGCCTGTTCGTGACGTGAAGTTTTTTGACACACAAACATACATACATACATACATACATACATACATACATACATACATACATACATACATACATACATACATACATACATACATACATACATACATACATACATACATACATACATGCACACACATACGCCCACGGCACCTCGCACAGGTTTGTACTACATGTTCTACACCCGGCTCAAGGAGGGTTTCTCCAGGGAGGACCGCCCCCAGGTGCTGGTCAACTTCGCCAGCGGTGTGGTGGCGGCCGTGGCGGCAACACTGCTGACGCAGCCAGCGGATGTCGTACGGACACGCATGCAACTGGGGCTAGGAGGCGCGGCCGCCACCGCCGCCGCCGCCACGACGGCGACGGCGACGGCGACGGGTTCAGGACTCACGGCCGCAGCAAGGTTGGGGGCGTGGGCCACTTTACATGAGGCGTTACGGCAGCAGGGACCGGCGGCGTTGATGACAGGTCAGGGCAGTAGCAGTAGCAGTAGCACCAGGGAAGCATGTTTGTTTGCAAAGTCGTGAAACCCACCGGCCCCCCCGTCCTACACACTCACACTCACTCTACCCTACACGCCCCTACACGGCCCTACACACACCTACACGCCCCTACATGCCCCTACACGCCCCTACACGCCCCTACACGCCCCCACACGCCCCCACACGTCCCTACACGCCCCTACACGCCCCCACACGCCCCTACACGCCCCTACACGCCCCCACACGCCCCTACACGCCCCTACACGCCCCTACACGCCCCTACACGCCCCTACACGCCCCCACACGCCCCCACACGCCCCCACACGCCCCTACACGCCCCCACACGCCCCCACACGCCCCTACACGCCCCTACACGCCCCCACACGCCCCTACACGCCCAGGTGCGGCCCCCCGCATCCTGAAGCGCACCACCCAGACCGCCCTGGTGTGGACCTTGTACGAGGAGCTGGTGCCCAGGATATCGCAATTGGGGTATGCGGCCAAGGAGGCGTGGGAGCAGAGGGCGGCCGCGTTGACGAAAACTGGCTCCGGAACCACGAACACACCAGCGACGACGACGACGACGGCGGCGGCAACCGTGTCAACCAGCAAGCGACAAGAAGATTTGTAGGGAGGCAGTGGCAACGGCTGTGGTAGGGGTGCAGAGGTGGAGGTAGGGGCAGGATAGGAAAAGCAGTTGCAGTAGTGATGTTCGCGGGGGCGGGGACGCGGCGGTAGGGATAGCGGCGGCCTCCGGGACGGCGCGCAGTGGGGGTTTTGGGGAATTCTCGCGAAGGAGTTGTGCTGAAGAACACACTAGAAGCCGATACAAGCCAATACAACGAAGGGGTCCTACTGCCGGTTTGTGTGTGTGGTGTCGTGTGGTGCGGCTCGATCGACTGGCTAGCGCAGCGGGGAGGTCATACACACGTACAGACGTACATTCACAACATAGATATACACAACACACTTTCATATCAATGCAATGAAGCACACTTTCATGTCATCACCTGTCCCCTATCGCGGCTCAGAGTTTGTAGGGAGCGCCCCCGCACAGGATACGATTCACTTAAAAGCGTGGCCCTCCTTTGCACGCGCCCGTGTGTGTTCCTTAAATCATCACCATTCCTTGTGGCCTAGTGACTTCATCAGGCAAACAATTACATAAATAGTTTTACTCTTCTGCCTTTTAGCGGGTTGTGTTGCTTATATCATCAGCATTATGCGTCCCAAATCAAATGTACTTGGCAGCATGGCCTGCCGTCCACTTCCACTTCAAGTAAATCAGTTAAGGACAAGGGGCCCAAAGGGCCTGGTTCGGGACTGGGGCCTGCCGGGGTGGGTGGGGCTCCGGGCACGTCAGTTCAGGGCTTTGGGACTCTCGTGACTGGTATGGGCAGGGGGGTGGGGTCTCGGTTGAATCGGAGCTGGTTTGGACAACGGGGACGGGTTTGGGGGGACAAGGTACGGAGTGCGCTAACGCGCAGCGACGAAGGCAATGCAGCTCGGGAACGTGAGGACCCATGACAGGATTAGTTGCGGAGCAATATGGAATGAAGCGATGAATGTGGTTGGAAAAGTTGGTACTGGGGCGGGAAAGGCCAGATGGGAGATGTGCGGCTGACATCGTGAGGAAGGGGCTCTGCAGAGGTTGTGATGGGTTGTGGCGCGTCACACAGCCGCTGTCCTCCTCCATGGGTTGACTTACGAAACTAATATGTTCCAAGCATCGATGATATCGGGCAATATCCATAAAAACCACCTCCCTGTCGTCGTCTTGTTGCTACCCGTAATGATTCGTACAGCCGCTGGCCATTCCTACCGTCGTCGAACATTTTTGATTCGAAAGGGGACCAGGCTGCAAGGCCAAAGAACACGCAAGCGATAACAAAGGCCCCATGCTCTCAGTAAGCTACAAGATGTATGACGTTTGGCAGTTGAACTGCCATCGGCACGCACACTTCCTGAAAATCCAACTTTATGTAGCCCTTGCAAGTTAAACTTTGATGAATAAGAATGCCATCTAGTTCTGGAGGGCGAAGCTGGAGCCGAAGTCAACAGGAACAGGACGTGTTCCGAAGGAATTTAGCTTCTACGCGTTCTCCTTCACCAAGCGTCAACCATTATCAAATAGTCATAAGCTACCAAAAGAAGGATATTTGCGTTAAGAATTACAACGGAGGCGATGGCGGGTGAGAGAGGAGCCGTCGGCCATGCGACATTCGGCTCCCAAGCAAGTCATAGTCGCACCGATAGTCAAACCGTAACCCCCAAACAACATACAAAAGTGAACTTTACATATTCTTGACTTCCCTGAGCACTCGAAGCTGCCCGGCACCAGTCCATGCTCACTTCAATCCCGCCCCCCTACCAACTTGGCCCCACGCCCGTCGCATGACACTATACATCCGCTTACGCATCCGCAGACAATCCCATGTTACTAACATTATATAATTACATAAACCAACTTATTTTCCTCGCGACGCCGTAACGCGAACTTACCCAAATCGCTCCCCAACCCATTCTCTCCATCGTCCGTGCGGCAAACGCCATATCGCACTTTGCAATGCTGGCCCTGTTCCCCCTTCGCTCTATTCCCATGTTCCCTACCTTCCTTCCAGCCTGGTTTGGGACCTACGTGACGCTCTCCAGCAACTGGGTTACGCGGTGCTCCCCGCGGGTCCTGGCCCTGCCTCCGTCGTGGAGGATGAGGGGAATGAGGGGGAGGGCCCCCGCTGGGCGACCCAGGTCGCCAAGGCCATTCCAAACTGCGAGGTGGTGCTGGTCATCTGCACCCCGGGGTGAGAGCTGTGCTGCTGCTGCTGCTGCTGCTGTGGCCCTAGGGGTCATCCCCTCCCCCTTTAATTCACATACATGTGCACAGGCATACACACGATACATACACGTATACACAGACACTGCCCTCCGCCTGCATCCATACCCTTCCCCCGGTCACTATGCTACTCCTCTCACCGCATCCATCCCCTGCCTGCTGCCTGCTCTCTCCTCCTCCCCTCTTCCCCCTCTCCCCCCTCTCCCCCCTCTCCCCCAGTTACGGCGAAAGCAAATGGAGCCTTCGCGAGGTGGACCTGGCGGACAGGCACCAGCGGAGGATCATTCCCGTGTGGCTGAGTGGCGGATACCCACCACCCGCGGTGGAGCCATATGTGGGTTTGGGAGGGGGGCTGGGGCGGGAGGGGGCGGGAGGGGGCGGGAGGGTACACGGTGCGCGCGCAGTGTGTCTTCGTGTTTGGAGTGCAGGGACAGGGGTTAAAAGAAAGAGTATGTGTGTCTGTTTTTCTGTTTGTACGTTTGGTAGAGAGAGAGATTGTCATCATATAGTCGGCAAGGCCGCACATGCGACGTGCGTATGAGTTCGTGTCACCACCCCCCGTCATCACCCCCCCTCCCCGCGCAGGTCGCCTCACTTCCTAGGGTCCCCAAGGGCCCGCTCAGCTTGGCAGCACTGATGGGGGAGGTACGACGAGGGGGACAGGGCACGGATCCAGGCATGCACGGCCCGGGACCGGGACCGGGCCAGGGGCGAGTGGCGGCGGCGGCCGCGGCATACCGGCGGCCCGACCGAGCTGAGGTGCTGAGGGGGGTGGTCGAGGAGATGGCGGCGCTACTACGGCGGTACGGCTGCAACCCACGCGTCGTGCGGCCGGCGGGTATGCCGTACCTACCTGCCGTACCGAAGAACGGTTCCAGCGGCAGCAAGCAGTCGGCAGCGGGCTGTGTTAGTTTGGCTCTCGGTCTCCGCTCCGGCTCTGGTGTTGCCGGACAGGATAGCCTGGATCGCCCCAGGTGCACGGCAACAGACGCCTTCACCATTCCTCCAACCGCCGCCGCCGCGTCTGCCGCCGCGTCTGCCGATGCGGTCGCCACTACCAGGAGCATGGAGGAGGAGGAAGAGGATGAAGGCGAGAGGGGGGCCGCTGGGACTGCGGAGCTGTTGACGGTGACAGCGGCGACGGCGGCGGCAGCGGCGGAGTCATCTGGGTTACCGACGACTGCCGCTGCTGTCGCTGCCGCTGCCGCTGCCAGCGGCAACAGTAACACCAATGGTGATGGTGGTGGTGGTGATGCCGGCGACGTGTCAGGTCACAGCGCTGTGGCTCGGTGGGCTACCGCCCGTGACGCTGGCGGCGGCGGCGGCGGCGGCGGCGTTGGATCTGAAGGTTCCCCGGGAGCTTCACAACAGGTGCTGTGGCGTGAAACCCGGCGCGCGCGTCAGGACACACACCTCCCACTTGGGTGCTGTACTGGTCGTACATACACATATACAAGCATAGGCACTCTCACACACACACACACACACACACACACACACACACACCGCCCCTCCCCCACCCCCACTCCCCCCTCATCAGGCCGCCCTGATGAAGGCCTGTTTGGCGTTTGACCTGGTTCGGATTGGTCAGTTGCTGGAGGGGGGTGTTAGTGTGAACGTGGCGGATGAGGTGAGGCGCGGGTGTGTATGTGTGCGTGTGTGTGGCGGGGTGGGTGGCCCCGTATATGGGGGGAAGGTGGGAATAGGCATCCATCCATTGCTGGTATTGGCCGTGGGTCCTAGGGCCCAGGGCTGAAGATGATCCGCGTGTGTCCCCGCCCGCCCCCGCGTGGCAGCAGGGCCCCTTGCGGCCGGGTACTGCTTCCCTTTTAGCCGTCCCCTCTCAGCCCTGGAGAACGTCCCCGCACTTTATGACCTACACAGTATGCATGCATGTATGTATGTCCACCTGTCTCCCGACACCTGGCCCTGCTGAAGGTCGGGTTTTGCGTCTGTGGTCGCGATCCTCATCATCCTCATCGCCCTTCCCGTCGTCCCGGCTTGCTTGTTCGTTGCACCC
>NW_003307633.1:380022-380933 GCF_000143455.1 Volvox carteri f. nagariensis
CTGCCCCTGCCCCCTGCACCAACTTCTCGGGTCCCCGCTCCGGCCCCCCTATCTCCTTCAGAGCGGTTGGACGGCCCTCCACCGTGCGGCCTACCGCGGGAATGTGGTGCTGGTGGAGGTGCTGGTCAGGGCGGGAGCGGATGTGGAGGCCAGGACCAGGGTGCGTTGGAAGACCTGGGGGGTGTAGGAGAGAAGACTGGGGAGTTTGGGGGGAGGGCCGAGTGGTGGCAGTGGCCAGTCTGAGGCCTGGTGAGGTGAGGTGAGGTGTAGTGGGGTATGAGGAGGGCCCCGTCAGGATCGCGGAGCACGAGGGTACTTGTCTGACCACGACTAGGGAGCCCTCTCCTTCACATTTGTTGAAATATCAGATTGATCAAGGTTCATGGCTCATGTGTCATGGCGGGGTGATTCCTCCGGGTCGCTCAGCTTTGGGCCTCCCCGCAGTTTGCCGCCCTCTACTAGTCCCCCGCATTTCCCCTCCTAACCCTCCCCCCGGGCTGTCCCCGCCCTTCCCGGCTCCCGCCGCC
The DNA here is from genome assembly GCF_000143455.1 of Volvox carteri f. nagariensis. Classification (NCBI taxonomy): domain Eukaryota; kingdom Viridiplantae; phylum Chlorophyta; class Chlorophyceae; order Chlamydomonadales; family Volvocaceae; genus Volvox; species Volvox carteri. The sequence continues at coordinate 380,550 of NW_003307633.1, forward strand.
CCCGCCCCTCCCCTCCTCACACCCAGCTGGGTGACACACCGCTCCACGTGGGCAGCAGGCAGAGCAACCCGCTCATTGCGCGGGTGCTGCGGGAGGCAGGGGCGGACGTGAACAGCAGGGGACAGGTATGTGTGTGTGTGTGTGTGTATGTAGGCATGTATGTATGTGTTGCGCCCTGCGGCCTGGACATGACCCATGCGTTGTCACCACAATTGCCACATACATATATACATATATACATGCACATATTAGCCGCACATGAGACATGCCTACGTGTTTGCAGTGGGCCCTCCTCGTCCTTCTCCTCCTAGGGCACTAAAGCTTTCTCGCACTTGCCTGCCTGCCTGCCTGCCTGCCTGCCTGCCTGCCTGCCTGCCTGCCTCC
>NW_003307634.1:0-3540 GCF_000143455.1 Volvox carteri f. nagariensis
CTGTTGGGGCACTGGTGGATTTGGAGTAACATGAAAACATGCACACACACACACGCAGAGAGAGACACACACACACACACACACAGAGTCACACACACACACACACACACACACACACACAGAGTCTCACACACATATACACACACACAGAGTCTCACACACACATACACACACACACAGAGAGAGAGAGAGAGAGAGACACACATACACACACACAGTCTCACACACACACACACACACAGTCTCACACACATACACACACACAGAGAGAGACACACACACACACATACACACACACACATACACACACACAGAGTCTCACACACATACACACACACGCACACAGAGAGAGAGACACATACACACACACACAGTCTCACACACACAGTCACACACATACATGCACACAGTCACACACATACACGCACACAGTGTCACACACAGTCTCACACATACATATACACACACATTGTAGTAAGCTACATTTCCCTTAGAATATTTCAACGATTACTCTTGACAATAACTGTTAATTCGTGAACGATTCGACTCGAGTTTCGTACATGTTACGAGTTTCTTCATATGTCTAGAACATGGCGGTTGTTCGTAGCAAACCTAACGGGCTGGGGCCCGGGCCCCACCGACATTATCCTAGTACGGCAGGACCATGGTAGGGAATCTCCGGCAGGTAGGCCGAGATATATTAGCTACCCGGGCGGGGTGCTCTGGCCAGACACTGAAGTATCACGAATACTAGGTGTTCGGAGTTCAAGACAGTTTAGTGTCTGCATGCTGGGCCTTCACCAAACTCATGCGAGAGGTCATGCGTCCCTGGCGTGCATGTGGCTGGCACTGCACTGGCTACATAGACGACCATGCTCATGCCGGCCAGGATGCAGCTCAGCTGGTAGCATGGAGGGTGGAGGTGGTGTCCCAACTCGAATCCCTCACATTCATAGTCAACCGGAATAAGTCCATGCTGGGTGCAGTTCAGCAAAGAATCCGCTACTTGGGCATGCTAATTGACACCGCTGAAGGGTTTTTTATCATTCCTGAAGATAAGAGGGACAGACTTCTCTCCGCTATTCGTTTGTCACTCAGTGGGCGAAGAATCCCGGTGAAGTCCCTCGTTTCGATTAAAGGCCAAATCCTTGGGCCTTTGGACACTGGTCACAGGGCAAACTCATCAAATCACGGACGGCTTGGGGGTCCCACCTCCATCTGTCCCCAGCCGCGAAGGAGGAGCTGGAATTCTGGCAGAATTGCTTTGACAAATTTAACGGCCGCCGCATTTATGGGTTCCCACCCAGGTGCATTTTCTGTTTTTTTTTTTGCGACGCAGCTGGCAAATCCCTAGGCGGCACACCGCCGGGGTCGACACCTTCCGTTTCCATTGGGGGCGCAGCTGCTGGGCCAATCCGCCTTTCAGCCTGATCCTTAAGGTGCTGCTGCACACCGAGGCTTGCATAGCCCGCATGTGCCTGATCGCACCGCACTGGCCGACCAGGGATTGGTGGGCCAGGATCACCACTGATGGCGCATGGTTTGAACCCTTTGTTCACGGAGTCATGATGTTGGGCCGAGCTGGTCGCCCTCTACCTACTGGCCTTACTCCACAGAACACACAGCCTGCGCTATAGTCCACACCTTCACAGGAAAGCGGCTCCATGGTCGACCACTGCAGTGTGACGCCTTGGAACCTGATGACATTGCGACACTTGCCAGTCTAGTGGAGGGCCCAGAGGCGCATCTAGACTAGATGGTGGCAGCGGTGGCTATCATGTTCACTGGCTTCTTCCAGTTCGATGATGCTGTTGAAACTTGTGTGCATGAGGACTTGCTGTTGATTTCCGCATCCCACATGGAAATCTTCATTCCCCACTCGAAGACAGACCAGCTCATGAGTGGCCACCGGGTCATCATTGCACGCTCCAGGGGCCCGTGCTGCCCAGTCGGTCTTATGCAGCACTTGCCGAAGTTAGGTGGCTACCGCAAACGGCCAGTATCAGCAGACGAAGACGTGAGACCACTCCTCCGACCAGTCCAATGGACCCAGTGTGGCGGGTACCCCTGACCGGTATACGAGAAGCACCACTGCATTCTCCATCGTACGCGGCTTTCCGCACACGACTGCTAAAAATGGTATCCCTGGCAGGCATCACGTGGCACATCAAGGCGCACTCCATGTGCATAGGCGGGAACAGCACGGCAGCAGACCGTGGAGTCCCGGCAACTCTGCCGGCAGAGTTGCACAAGGCACATGGCTGCTGGTGCACAGATGCCATGGTACAGCACTACACGCGGCGCGACACTGCGGCCAAACTTGAAGTCTCCCGCCGCCTAGGCCTTGCCGGTGAGGGGGTATCTCTTCGGTCTGCAGTGTAAGGGCCCTTGGCAGCTGGTCTCCCCACTTCCCGTCTCTACCATTCTTTGCACGGTCAGCCAGCACGTTCGAGTCGACATAGCCATGAGAATACGGTTAAGGGAGACAGGAGCACAGAATTGTTGACTTAGATACGACGGAGCGAAGCGATCGGAGTCTCTAAGTCTGGTTCTGTGCGACTGTCGTACAACCGTATTGGAATGGCGAGCAATAATTGCTTCAGCTCTTTCGTTACAGGCATTCTGCCTTTCACTCAGTAGAGCTTCATACATTCGCAAAAAATTTCGGACATGAGACCGCACACAACAATGTGGCAATGTACACGAAATTTTAAATGTGGAACAATGCTTATTGTTGGAGGGTGCTGACCGCCTCGCAAATATAAGCAGCTGACATGTACGGTTTGCAGCGAAGATGAAGGATCCAACTGCCATAGTTGTTGGGGCATACGTGCATACGTCTGTATTTTTTCGGGCATTGTATAGGCGAGATATTCGGGAAAATAGGTGAAAGGTATATAGGCCAGTAAGGTGTACACGTATTATACGAGACTTAAAGGCTTAGGCATAAGAGGCGCATGTGTAAGTGATGGCCTAATATACGATCATTTTTGGCATAGTATTATAAGTACATTTTTACATCATAACCTGTAGCAAGGGATGTTTAGGCTATGCGGTATACAGGTATGTATACACTCGATGTTGTAAACGACATTGCCTATATAGACGCAAGTATACATAATTCCCTATAATAGGACCTGTACAGGCATCGCATAATAGGCTTTTCTTTCGAGTCACCCTTTAGATACACAAGTCACTGCCTTAATCGATCGCGCGACATCCGCATTGCCTCTCTTATTGCATCGTTACGGCTTGAGATTGCACACCTTATTACCGTGGCTCGATCCCAGGATCTCTCGTGAATATTGGTCGCACCTTACCGGTAGTACTTAACGCAGAATGTAAAGTAGGGCTTATTCTAGCTTTTATACTTAGAACCTAAAGGGCACTCATGAACGTCAGCTGCGTTAGCCTGGCTTGTCGTCCATGCGGCAGCCTCTGGGCAAATGGCCCAACTCCATTTGAGTTTGCTGCTGGCTGCGGCCAAGAAACGTGCAATGCAACCGCCATATGATCCCTAGGTGTAATTGGTTTGCATAC
>NW_003307634.1:3590-6993 GCF_000143455.1 Volvox carteri f. nagariensis
GTCCCATAGCAAACCAAACTCAAACACAAGGAAGTTCTGCTGCAAAGTCGCGTCCCATAGCAAACCAAACTCAAACACAAGGAAGTCCTGCATATAAGGCGCGTCCCATAGCAAAACAAACTCAAACACAAGGAAGTTCTGCTTGCAAGTCGCGTCCCATAGCAAACCAAACTCAAACACAAGGAAGTCCTGCATATAAGGCGCGTCCCATAGCAAAACAAACTCAAACACAAGGAAGTCCTGCTTGCAAGTCGCGTCCCATAGCTAACCAAACTCAAACACAAGGAACTTCTGCTTATAAGGCGCGTCCCATAGCTAACCAAACTCAAACACAAGGAAGTCCTGCTTGCAAGTCGCGTCCCATTGCTAACCAAACTCAAACACAAGGAAGTTCTGCTTATAAGTCGCGTCCCATAGCAAACCAAACTCAAACACAAGGAAGTTCTGCTTGCAAGTCGCGTCCCATAGCTAACCAAACTCAAACACAACGAAGTCCTGCTTGCAAGTCGCTTCCCATAGCTAACCAAACTCAAACACAAGGAAGTTCTGCTTATAAGTCGCGTCCCATAGCTAACCAAACTCAAACACAAGGAAGTCCTGCTTGCAAGTCGCGTCCCATAGCAAACCAAACTCAAACACAAGGAAGTTCTGCTTATAAGTCGCGTCCCATAGCTAACCAAACTCAAACACAAGGAAGTCCTGCTCCGGCATCGGCCGACTGCCCGATGGGGTCCATCCCAAGCGTTTCCATGATGACTTCGGCCATGTCCCTGGCGAAGCCCAACCCCGTCAATTTTGCCAGCTTTTGACGCTTCTGCAGAAGGTTAACACAATTGGGAAGAGAACAGGCATGGAACGCGACTTGGTGTAAATGTGAGAAACGTGCACCATTGGTGCCAGTTCTTCAGTCAGACGCAGTCCAACCCCGTTCTTACCTTGTCCGGCCCATGCACATCCACACCCAGGGCACCATCGGATGCCATTCTGGAAGAGATAACAAACGGTCGTCGGGCTGTTAATAGCTTGCGCTTAAGAAGGTGGGCGTCTTCCAAGACGAAGTTTGGGACACTTTGAATAAGACCCGAACGTAATCTGTATGCAATCTGCAGACCCTACTGGGGGACAAGTCCGCAGGAGGCGTATCAACATGCAAGACGTTATCAACAGCAAGCCGGTTTGGGGGTCCAAGTACAGCCTGTCACGCTGACTAGTTGGACAAGGCTGTATGCTCTTCTGCGTGAAGGCATAATGACTTTACCAGGAGAGCAGCAAGAATGAAGTCGCCACTGCGACCCAGTTGTACGACAGCACCACAGAACCAGACTTACACGATCCGGTCGCTTCGCTCCGTCGCATCTAAGCCAACAAAACGTTATCAACAGCAAGCCGCTTTGGGGGTCCTGGCTCAAAGTGAGGCCCACCCTGGAGTTAGTTGTTAAGCTTTCATGTTACTTCCTCATACAAACTGCTTCTCTAGTACTGTGGTGTTTTATTGGTTATATTCATGCAAACTGAGCTGAAGTTGCAAGGCGCGAAGATGCTGGCCGCATCATGCCGCACCGCATTCCCAAGCCAGTATGCACAACTCTGAGAAAGTTTGCAGTCTTTATTGTTTTGTTGTGGCACAACTCCACCTAACTCTGCACATTATAGTGCATAGGAGCAATTCTTGCGCAGAAGTCCAAGTCGACTCAAAAGCAATCCAATTGGACTGTCTGGCTTGATGTAATGTTATCAAGTTGTTTATCGTAGCGCTTTGGCGCACCCAACGTGGAATGTTGGCGCCGGAATGTGCAGCTGAACTCCTGCGCTATGAACCTGAACCAATGGTGCACGGTCCCAGCCATGGACATTTTGACAGAACACCCTTGTACGTTCTGCCATTCTAACCACAGCATTATAATTTGTTGCTGTGGCCGTCCTTCGAACATAACAGTCCTTCCTCCCTTCGGACGCGCGATTTGCAATAGCAGCCAGTGTGAAGTTAGGTACGTAGACCTCTGTGATGCGAGTTCTTCCTCAGTCGAGATCCGCTTCAACGAGCGTTTGTCGCTTCAGTCTGCTTCGGAATGTCAGTCTGCTTCGGAACGAACACAGCCGGGCTCTCCCCGGGCGATCGGGGCAGCCCTCGGGTCACTAAATGACATCACAGGCCAAACCACCGACGGCGATCGTACGGTGTCTTTCGTGGCAGCCTCGACAGCTCGCAGCTCCTTCATCAGAGATTTGCTGCTCTGTCCCGGTGTCCGAGGTCCTGCGTATGAACACCTTTACGGCTGCGCACCGCAAGGTGTCCTTCACTCCTCAGATATCGCAGCCGCCTGTCGTGGAGACGCCTGCTTGCATAGTCAATGTGGTGAACTTGAGGTACGGAGGGGAGGGGAGAGCCTTGGCTGCGGTTCCATCAGGCGCACAAGGCCTAATGTGTTCATAATAAGGTCTGAGAGGTTAACAGTGCACGCCCAACACAGGATATGGTGGCACGGGGGGCCAAGCTTCCTGCTTTTGTGGGTGAGCAACACTGCCTTCGTGCGGTGCTGTGCTCTGTGGCTGCCAGGCCAGTTGGGAAGCCATGCCCTGCGTGTGCTGAGCTGTTAAAGCATGATGTGCACCAGCTTAAGCGCAAGGGCACACGCGCAGCATTCCGCTATGATAATGCTGCACAGAACATTATTCCAGCATTGCGACATGTGAGCATCCGTGAGCTTGGCCACTTGGAGCTTGTTGCACATCTTGAAGCCACGCTATCGGAGCTGGAAGTGTGCCAAAGTCGAAATGTCCAGCTCACGCGCGACGTGGACCAGCTTACCGTGAAGATGCTCGGCTGTGAGGAGGAGCTGCGAGAGCAAGCCAAACAGCGGGGGGGAGGGCAGGAGCTGACTGCGCTTCTTGAGAAGGCTTACACGACAGGTGAGACGGACGGGGACGGACTAGAAAATGGATGGGGAACCGTGTGTACCCTAAAGCACTGCATTAGAGCCGTCAAATGCTTTGTGTCCTCGTTGTTACTAAGGGTTTAGGGGTTTTGCATCAATGGTGCAAGTTAGGTCCTAGATGTTGCTGCCCGTGTCGCTCTAATCCTGCCCATGTGATAATCGGACTTGGTGGCACCTGGTTGTAGGTGCGGCTCACGACTTCAAGTTGGAGGGCTCCGCACTCGAGCAGCTCCTGCTGGGCATTGCAAAGAGCATCCACACAGCACGGCGGCGCTTCAGCTCAGCGGAGGTACAATTCTACACCACGCTACTGAACCTCGGCGGTCCGCTGGTGTTCAAATTCGTGTCAGACAACCTGAATGGACCCTGTCTGCGCACGGTTCGAGGAGCACGCGCCAGCTCAGCCTACTTCCGGCTTGACTCGGTCGATGAAAATGTACAGCAAGTAAGTGCTTGGGATGATATCT
>NW_003307634.1:7043-10893 GCF_000143455.1 Volvox carteri f. nagariensis
AGCTTGTTTATCGTAGCGCTTTGGCGCACCCAACGTGGAATGTTGGCGCCGGAATGTGCAGCTGAACTCCTGCGCTATGAACCTGAACCAATGGTGCACGTTCCCAGCCATGGACATTTTGACAGAACACCCTTGTACGTTCTGCCATTCTAACCACAGCATTATAATTTGTTGCTGTGGCCGTCCTTCGAACATAACAGTCCTTCCCCCCTTAGGACGCGCGATTTGCAATAGCAGCCAGTGTGCAATTAGATACGTAGACCTCTGTGATGCGAGTTCTTCCTCAGTCGAGATCCGCTTCAACGAGCGTTTGTCGCTTCAGTCTGCTTCGGAACGAACACAGCCGGGCGGAATTTGACGCTAGAGGAAATAAGCCATAGAGCAAGAGAAAAATATCTCGCGGAAATAGAAAATAACCCTGGTCATTCCCCTGATTTACGCCTAAAGAGAAAGCCGATATTACAGCACCTGTGTAAACGTAAGGAGTAGGTTTGTAGCTGGCAAGGGATGGGGATGGGACCCTGGCTGACAGCTTTCGGATCTGAACACAGCTGCAGGATGGGGATGGCCCTGGTCGAAGGGATTGGGAAGGGACCCTGGCTGGCAGGATGAGGATTGGGGGAACACAGCTGCAGGATGGGATTGGAAACCCTGGCCATAGGATTGGGGATGGGACCCAGGCTGGCAGGATGGGAAACCTGTCTCAAAGGATGGGATTAGCACCGGGCCCCTAAGATGGGAGATGGGAGTCGGTCACCCCAGCCAGGATGGGGGGATGGCTGACCACTACCACCCCCCGGGATTGGGGGATTAGACCGTTTTTGCAACCCTCTGCTCCACATATTCCGCGGTCCTACCTATTAGGCGATGGCCCGGCCTATAGGTGACTTCCAATTTTACTGACGTATGCGTGTTCATGTTTGTGGGTACAACTAAATATATATTTTTCGTCTACTTGGAAGCCATATAGGGGAACTTATCGTGGGTAAGCATATGCTTTAAGTTGCGCGCAGCCTGAAAAGCATCATCAGCGCTGCTCTGAGTAACATAACAGCTTAAACGCATGATTTGCAGGTATTATGGTATTTCTTTGATTTGCTTACGGGGGCGCCGCGCTGCTGCTTCATATGTGGTCGTAGACAACGCCTGCGCCTTGGCTGGCGGCGGCTCTGCCAGCTTTTGAGGACAAGTTTTATCCGAATAAACGGTGAGTAAGTTATGTGTTCGTTTCAACGCATGCAGCTAGACAGCAGCATCTCAGCGCAAGCGTTGCCATCTTAGCTGCGCGCCTAACCTGCGTGTTCGCTCGCCATAGTGATGGGATTTGGGATAAGGATTCACTAGTTCTTTTAGGGGGCTTTTGAGAGCTTTGGACAATGCAGGGAGTCGTAGGTGCAATCAAATCGCTAAGCCTGCAGCAACCCACAGCAGCACATCATGGGCACCTCAGCACAATCTTGCAACGACATGTTGTGGCATCAACAAAATTTTGCGGATCATAGTTCATGTATAAAGGGCAAGCGGAAGGAGTGCGCATGGTTTGGGTAGATGGGCTTGTGGGAGACGTAGAAAGGGCCTGTGGTATTGAAAACTGCCCCGTCCAGCATGTGATTCAACATGTCAGAAATCGTAATAGATAGCGTTAGTGAGAAATTTTGGGGCAACACGGGAAGGGTGCAGGGTTCGACACTGACTTTCCTGAAACTTGCGGGATCCTCCGTACCTCCCAAATTTTCCTTACGGAGGGGCCCCCGTACCAGGCTCCTGTACTGGCCGAAAACCTTACGGGGGCCCCCGTAACCCCTACAAACGCGGAGGGGGGTTAAGAAACTTAGGAGAATGCTTAAGAACGATAAGAACGTCTGAAGAACACGGAGGCGGCGGGTGTGCATTCTTAATCATTCTTACACTGGGATTAAGCGGTTTTATGTAAGTATGTCATATAAGTATGAATTAAGAATGCATCAGCCATGAAAACATTCTGTAATTAATGCCCGATGGAGCTCTTCTAATTCCCGGATAGGTAATACATCACAGTGATTGCGAAACAGTGAATATACCATGAAATTTCATGAAAACCATCGACATGTGTCTGGGTGTAATAATGCGAGACAGGCCTCTTAGATTAATCTAACAGATTCACTCAACAGATTCACTCATCATGATCATGATGAGTGAATTCATAACCTATAATCAAATCACCTATGAATCACCTTGCATATGTGTGTATTACATGTACATGGCTAGCTGCAGGTAAAACTACCCATACAATCATAGCTTGTGAGCTGAAGGCCCTGGGGCAATACCTGTACACCTAGAAGCCACGGAGAACAGGAAACACCGCACTGTCATACCCCTGGCATCTGGTGGGGCTGACGTGTGCGGCCAGGATCTGGGGCAGGGTAGGCTCCGGCAGTGCCTGAATGGCAGAGGAAGATAGGTGAGGTAGGCGTGATGGGGAGAGGAGACAGGACCCAGGCGTGGGGCACGCCTACCGGGTGGGCAGCATCAGAGAGACCGGGAGCTTGAGACAAGTCCAGAGTGGGGATCAGGCCCACTGTGGGGGCGAGGGGGTGGGGCCCCCGAGGAACAAGGAAGGACGGAAGTAAGGAAGATGACGAGCCAAGAAGAGGCGCCCCAGGTCGGGCCGGGGGTACCCTGCCCCAGATCCTGGCCACGCACGTCAGCCCCACTTCCGTACCCTCCACCGTACTGGATCTGCCTTCCAGCCGCCAGATCTATACCGTCGCCCTCACGAAGGCCGCCACTGTCTGCGACAACCCGTTGGCTCGTGAAACCATTGCCCGCCAGGAGGCTGCTGGCCGTGACCTCTCTGCCTGGCTGGCCTCCCTGCCCCATGGCTGTACCCTGCTGTCCTGCACTGATGACGACCTGCTCGTCTACTTGGAGGCCCACTGGATCCCAAACCGTCGGGTGAACAATCTGAGTCCCAACACCGTCAACAATCATCTGGGTCTGCTCTCCGGACTGTTTAACCGCTTGGACCACGGCAGCACTTCTGACTGTGGAACCGGCATCGGCAACCCCTGCTGCTCCAGCGCCTTGTCCTCCTACAAGACTGACTATAGTCGCCTCACCGCCGACCGTGGCTACGAGGAGCAAGCCACCGTGCCCCTTACCCCTCGCGATTTTACCACCCTCATGGATCACCTCTGGTCCGGATTCCAGGCTTCCACCACCTCCCTAGCCCGCCTGCTAGCCCCCCGTTGCTACACAATATGTTGTGCTGCCAATTTATGTGGCACACCAGCTACCGCGGCCATGACACAGGCAAACTGCGGCTACATGATTTCTGTGACCTGCGGGCAGGGAAGGGTGGTGCTGGACGGGGCAGCGCAGGGAAGGGTGGCGCTGCACGGGGCGGTGCAGGGGAGGGTGGTGCTGCGCGGGGCGGCGCAGGGGAGGGCGGTGCTGCACGGGGCGGCGCAGGGAAGGGCGGCGCGGCGCGGTGCAGGGGAGGGCTGTGCTGCACTGGGCAGGGCAGTGCTGGTGCAGGGTGGGGCGGGAATCGGAACAGGGCAGAGGTGCCACCCACCTTCTTGTGGGTCTGGGTTCAATTCCCAGCTGTCCCTTTATGACCCATACATACACACATATGTCCGTGAACACATGAGCACACGGGCAGAGGGCACACACATACAAACACAAAGGACGGAGGGAAGGGCAAGGGAGAGCAGGGAACAGCAGAGGAGAAGGCACAGAAGGGCAGAAGGGAGGGCAGATGGGAGGGGAAGGGAGGATGACTTAGGGAGGGCGGAATAAGAGTGAGAAAAGGTAATGTGGAGGGTGGTGGGAGGGGATTGTGGGGGAGGGGTGAAAGGATGGAAGG
>NW_003307634.1:11155-25650 GCF_000143455.1 Volvox carteri f. nagariensis
CCGTGAAATACCGGACCCGTTCGGTGCCTACCCCTCCCTCTCCTTACGGATTGAGCAACTTGGGACCAAAACATCCAAAGGGCGCCGAGCTCCCCCTTTGGAACTGCGCCCCGGCCCTTCTCCGCGACATTGCTTCATCCGCACCCTCGCCCTCTATTGGCAGCTGTGCCATGCCCCCGATGCCCCCCCAGGGTCTGCCATCTCCGACTACCTCTTCCATCCCACTGACCGGGGTCACCAACACTTCGTGGAGCGCCCATTTTCCAGCAGCGCTTTGGCCATGCGAGTGGGCAAACACCTGGAGGAGGCTGGTGTTTACGTCGGGCAAACCCCTCATGGGTTTCGTCGTGGTATTATCCAGGCCACGCAGGCCGCTGGCGCCTCCCACGAGGAGCTCCACACCTTCTCCCAGATCCGCAGCCCTCAAGTCCTGGAGCGCTACACCGACGCCTCTCGGCCCACTCGTGTCCCTCGCGGCTCCGGTCCCCAATCCTAGCCTCCACCTCCTGCTGGTGCTGCCCCTCTTAGCCCTGGTGCTCACTTCGTGGCTCGTCCTCCCCCCTTTCCCCACCACATCGACAGGCGGGTTGGCGGGGTTCTGACTTGTGCTTGCTTGCACAGTTATCGGGCGATCTTGCGTTGTCTGAAGTTAGCGCCTTGTTCCCAGCTAATCTTTGTAACGAACTAGGGTATCCGTCCCTGTCCTCTGCCCAGCTCTGGGCTGCGAATTCCTGCACCACACTTGCCGTACCGCACTACAGGACGAGCACTTAATCAATATGCATATTGCTTAAATGTCAGCGTGTGATCCGTACTCCCTTCTAACTTTCTGTGGGGAAGGCCATTGCATCTGCGACCACACTCCCGCGGTACCCAAACCCTTCAAAGAAAAGATAACTCTGACCAGCCCCAAAACACACCGCGGAGCGGTCTCCCCTTCCCCACTCACTTCCCAGGTGGTACCCTGGGTCCTCTCGCTCACCAGCCCCTCCTCCCCTTGGCCCTTGTGACATCTGCCAGGCGTTCTTGCTGCACAGGCCGGTATTTCAGGAAACAATTAAAGTACCTCGGATGGATGTAGAGGCGCAGCTTGCCCTCCTTTCCCACCACTCGCAGGCCGCTGATAAGCGTGGGTGTAGTGCATTAGCTGGGCATTCCAGTCTCCCACCGCAGAGAGCCGTGCTTAACTCGGCTGTAACGACACAGCTGTAGGAACTGCACTGCATGCGGCCGGTGACCTGCCATTATTATTTCCGGGTTGCAGTCCAGCATCACGACCTGCAGCAACTCCTGCACAATAGCTAGCTTGCAGTCCCGCTCAGGCACTATTTGTTGTCCTGGGTGTTCACATGACACCCACTCCAGCTGGGGCCCTCCCTCCAGGTGGCCTAGCCAACGTCTCTGTCTGTGAGGGGGCAGCCTTCTTTAGCTGCCTGGAAGAACTCTCACCACACTGCTACATGTGTAAGTAGCTTTCCTGGCTGGTAGTCCTCGGGTCCGGAAGCAAAAGATGATCTCTTCTACAACTCTTGCTCATTCTGTTGATCTACTGCGTCATGTCACCCTAGAGGCTGTAGCCTCTGTCCGGCCTCCTGTAGCAGCTGTATGCCTCGCTGCACGCTTCCTTGGGTGTCCCCACTCCCCTTGCTGGTGTTCGTCCTGCGACGCCGGGTTCTCCCCTTTCTGCTCCTCACTCACCCACTTGTTGCCTTCACAAGGGTCATCGTTTCATGACAGCAGTTCGTCCAGATCAGCTCCCTCCTCCCGGGTGTCCGTATGGTAGCCAGTGCTAGATCCTCCGGCTCCTTCCCCTTCTATCCCTTGCTTGATCACAGTCAATAAAGTAAGCCTGGGCCTCTGGGCTTGGGTCTCCTTGTGTGGCGCCTCGTTGCAGCTTACCAGGGTGTCCACCTGTTGGGCCACCCGTTCTGCCTCTGTTGCTGGGTGTTTATACCAGCAGCGCTGCCCAACCTGCACCTTAACACAGGGCCCCTTCCCTGCGTAACTAGTACACAAGTCAGTGCCATTCACATGGCCCCTGTACACGCTCTCCGTAATCTGCTCTTCGCCCAATTCCTGGTATCCCCGCCGACCCAGCTCCTGGTTTACAGCCACCACTACACTGGCAGGCAGGCTCAGCCGCGGTCCATCGCGGGCCCCCCACCGTGAGGCGTTCCCAGTCCCGGGTTTACTAGGCCCTGGGAGCCCGCACCCACTGGGCTCCGACTTGCGCTCCTCTGGTCATGGAAGCCGGGAACCCCCGATTGCCACCCTTCCCATGCCGCTCTGTTGCCCACACTCATCCTGCACTCGCTGTCAACCTCCTCCTAAATTCCTTAGTAGGCTGTGAGTCAGCTGCCCATGCGCCTCTTGTAACTTCACGGCCGTGCACGTGAACAGTACCACTGCCGGCCAGGTCCACTCCCGCAACTCCTTGAACATCGGAGGCTGACACCACGGCCTGGAGGGCCGCCTCTAACCCGAACACCTGGAACTCGTGGGCCTGCTGCTGTAGCTTGAACACACTCGTCTCCACCCAGCTCCACGGCACCAGGTATCCAGCAATTTGCCCCGTGAAGTGTCCTTTGAGAAGCGTGTTTGGCTTTTGCCCGATGTATGCCCCAACATGCTGGTGTTGCGGCCCTGCAGAATCCATGCAGCACTCATGCAACTTCTCTTCCTCCCGCTCTGGCATAACACGGCTACGGGTTTACCGCCCGCAGTGCGTGGTGGCTTTGCGCCATTACTCTAACCTGGACCTCCGGGGCCTCCCACAGCTGGGATGTTGGGACTCGGCCAACAACCTCGTAATGCAGCGCCTCCGGGCTGCCATGTTGTTTCCTTACGGCGGCCATGCGCCTCTTGGATGGCCTTCTCCCGAACGCCACGGTTCACCTGCGGCTGCTCTTCCAGGCCAGTGGCTGCTGCCGGATACAGGGCTCCCGCTCCCGCGTTGGTGAGCTGCATCTCCCGGGCCTAATCCTCAGCCAAGCGTCTGACTGCTGCTGTTTATCCTCCCGTCCTTCCCTGGCTTCCGCACCCCAGGGGTGGCTTCCATGCCTTCCAATCTGTGACTCAGGAAACCGCGCCACCATTCGCTTCTCCTCTTCCACCTGTTCCTCTTAGCCCTGGCTTGGGCTGTCAGGACGACCTTCCGACCCTTGGTACCCGTTGCCCTGATTCCCGCCCTCACCGACGGGCCTCCACAACTGCACCTCATCCATTGCTGCTGTCCGAGTTATCTCCCCTTTCTGGCTCCAAGTCCTCCTCGTCCACTTCTGGCCCCATGCACTCCGTCTGGGTGCTCCACTACACGAGAACAATCCCGCTGGGGTTGGTCCTCCGGCGGACACAACACAACCTACCAGCCCAAAGCAACTCAGCCTGGGTACTTCACCGTGCGAGAGCAAACCCCTGGGGTTGGCCTTCCGGATACATGCGACCCATCCTCCTGGCCCCAAGGCAACTCAGCCTGGGTGCTTCACCGCACGAGAGCATACCCCCTGGGGCTGGCCTTCCGGATAAACACGACACAACCTAGCGACTCAATGCAGCTCCGCCTGGGTGCCTCACTGCCCGAGCGCAAACCTGCTGGGGCTGGCCTTGCGGATAAACGCAACACAACCTACCAACCCAAAGCAACTCAGCCTGGGTGCTTCACTGCACGAGAGCATACCCCCTGGGGCTGGCCTTGCGGATAAACGTAACACAAACTACCGGCCCAAGGCAGCTCTGCCTGGGTGCTTCACTGTACGAAAGCAAAACCTGCTGGTGCTGGCCTTGCGGATAAACGCAACACAACCTACCAACCCAAAGCAACTCAGCCTGGGTGCTTCGCTGCACGAGAGCATACCCCCTGGGGCTGGCCTTGCGGATAAACGTAACACAAACTACCAGCCCAAGGCAGCTCTGCCTGGGTGCTTCGCTGTCCGAGAGCAAAACCTGCTTGTGCTGGCCTTGTGGATAAACGCAACACAAACTACCGGCCCAAGGCAGCTCCGCCTGGGTGCTTCACTGTCCGAGAGCAAAACCTGCTGGTGCTGGCCTTGTGGATAAACGCGACCCAGTCTACCGGCCTAAAGCAACTCTGCCTCAGTGCTTCACTGCACGAGAGCATACCCCCTGGGGCTGGCCTTGCGGATAAACGTAACACAAACTACCGGCCCAAGGCAGCTCCGCCTGGGTGCTTCGCTGTCCGAGAGCAAAACCTTGCTGGTGCTGGCCTTGTGGATAAACACGACCCAGTCTACCGGCCTAAAGCAACTCTGCCTCAGTGCTTCGCTGCACGAGAGCATACCCCCTGGGGCTGGCCTTCCAGATAAACGCGACCCAGTCTACCGGCCTAAGGCAACTCAGCCTGGGTGCTTCGCCACAGGAGAGCATACCCCCTGGGGCTGGCCTTCCGGATAAACGCGACCCAGTCTACCGGCCTAAGGCAACTCAGCCTGGGTGCTTCACCACACGAGAGCATACCCCCTGGGGCTGGCCTTCCCCAGCTACTCTTCCTATGCTACTGGCCTAAGGCAACCCAGCCCTGGTGCTGGCCTTCCAGCTAAACGCATCTAAGCCTACCGGCCCAAGGCCACTCAGCCTGGGTGCTTTACCATGCACCCCCTGGGGCTGGCCTTTTGGAGCAGCACAAAGCAACCCGGGCGCTTCTCTCCCTGAGAGCATCACCCGGGTAAAGCCTACCAGCCGTGGGCACTCGTTATTGGGCAGACTTCCTGAGTCTAGTTGCTACCCGATGAGCGCAAGGCGGTCCGGGCGCTTCGGTGGGCTCCAGCTGGTCACCTGGGAGTAACCCACGGTGGTAATAAACCACGCTGAGCTAAACCTCAAAGCAATGACCTCTCTGCCGTGGCGCCGTCCCCTCGTAGCCGGATCACCCCATTCCCCAGCAAAACATGCGTAGTTGCCAACCCTTTGCGGCCGGTTTAGGGACACCCCTTTCCCTCTTACACACACATGGGTAGGCCTAGTTGCAGCTGGCTGCGCCTGCTTTCAGACAACGCGGGATAAGGCGCGGAGTCTGTTGATCACCGCATCGTCCCCTTCTGGGTGTTTCCGTCGCGTGCCATTCTTATCGCCTTCGTCATAGCCATTACTTCGTTCTCCTCCGGACCTCCTCCGACTCCGCCGTGCACTTCATCCCGCTCAGCCATCTCTTCGCTGTTACTGACGCCCGATGTGCCAGTAACACTGTGTTCCCTGATTTCCTTCCTTATTAAACTGGGTCCAAATGTATTGTATATTGTTATTTTTGACGTCCCTATTCCCCAACAAACGACGTTCTGACTTGCGCTTGGTTGCACAGTTATCGGGCGATCTTGTGTTGTCTGAAGTTAGCGCCTTGTTCCCAGCTAATCTTTGTGGGCTGAACACAACTCAGTTATCCCCTTTGGTTCCTATTACTAGCCCTGCCCATCCAGCCCAACACGGAGATGGGTGCCGCCACAGCTGAGGTGGAAACCGCCATGGCTGCCGAAGGCGCCGAAGCAGGGGAACAGGATGGGCAGCCGGGGGCAATGCAGCTGCTGCAGCCAGGGATGGCGCTGGCGTCAGGCAGCGGGCTGCAGCAGGTAAGTGGACATGTCAGGCTGCAAGCCACGGGTTTGTACAGGTGCCAGGGTGACAGCCGAGCCCCTGAACAGGAGCTGGGTTGCCTGTCGTACACGCACATATGTTAGGGTACGGCACATGGTGCAAGTCATTTTGCATGATGGCCAGCTCACGAAACCATATTATTTTCATCCATATAATTCATCCATATGCAGTTTCCTAAAATCTCAGGTCCGGAAAGTGTCCAGGGTTCATCAAGGACCGAATTTCTTCAGCATTCCAATCTAAGCTTGGATGAGGAGCATGCTATTCGTATAGCCAAATAAAAGGAATTCCTTGCAAAGCTAGGACTTCAAGCCATTGTTGACAATATCCGGTCGCCTCGCTCGCCTATCAGACGACAGAGTACCCACTCAGCTCCATTGGAGACTCGCAGATCCACTAGGCTTACTGTCTTATCATCAAAGCTTAGCAAGCAACAAGTGAAGGTATGTGGTGTCCCAACAGGTGGTTAAAGATACCTAGGCGGCGGACCCTACTTTAGGGTTCTCATTTCCTTCCTCTGTGAAAGATCTCAGTTCATGTATATTTACAATGTTTATTGTCATATTGGGTTTAACAATATTCTCTGATGCCGACCCATGCTGCAGGAGCGGCTGTCGTCGAGGACACTGCTGCAGTGGTGGTGAATCACGATCCTGAGATGCATCTTCAAATTTTCTCAGACCAACACAAAACTTGGGTGGAGATGCACAACCTGGATTTGAAGGCCGACGAGGGCCAGCTCCTTGCAGCCATCCTCCAGTGGCCTGAGCAGTATAAACTCTACTGTGGGAGTTAGGGC
This sequence comes from Volvox carteri f. nagariensis, assembly GCF_000143455.1. NCBI lineage: Eukaryota > Viridiplantae > Chlorophyta > Chlorophyceae > Chlamydomonadales > Volvocaceae > Volvox > Volvox carteri. Next base: position 17,559 of record NW_003307634.1, read on the forward strand.
TCCTTTCATCACTCCTTTGCAGTATGTGGAATTCTGGTGGCGAATGGCATGTATGCCCCAGACGTTAACAACCCCAAGCTGCAGGCTATCAACCACTTCACTGTGGACATGAAGTCTGCCCTGCTGTCTGGGGGGCTGAAGCAGTTAACTCAAACGTTTGAGCTTGCACTCCTTCTTGCGGGTCTGAATGCACTCTGCCAGGGAGACGTGGGAGCACAGGGTCAGCAGGTCCGGAAGCGTGCAAAGTCTGCTGCAAGCAATGACTGCAGCAAGAGGACAAAGCGTACTGCACAGGAGATGGCGGGCTTGCTTGAGAAGGAGTTTCACTCGGACATCATGTCTGCATCCAACTTCAAGGACATCCCGGTAAGGTGTCATGGTCCAGGATTCTTGAGTATTCACAACATACATCCATAGACGGTTTGGCACCACTGGTAAGGCGCGACCATTGCCCCCGGGAGATCCCGGGATCGATACCCGATAGGGTTAAAGTCCTTCTGATGGTGGAAGGCATTGCCCCCTTGGATGATGGACGGTGATGACCTGGGATAAAATTAACCCGCGAGCCGACCAGGAATGGAGTTGGGTCGCTGTCGACCCGGCAGATTCCGTTGGATGCTGGTGGTGGGTGCGGAACCTGAGCGATCCACTGAGAAGTTGACTAGGGTGACTGGATGAGGGTGCCCCGAAATACTGGGGAAGGCAGGGTTTCGCAGGGTAGCTGCCACGGGCGAAGATACACCCCCCTGTTTCACATATCATATATCCTGATGAAATATTTGCATGGGCTAACCCTAAGACACTCCTGTAATGTTGTATGCTTTTATCAATCCACAGGAGGTGAAGGTTCGGATTGCAGAACTTATTAATAAATTTGGCGGAACTGAAGGTGCCACCACCATGGTAGGCATTAAGGCCAAGGCAAACACATGTTGTACAACCGAGGAGGATGTTGCTGAAGAATTGATGAAGTCACTCCGCCACAAATGGAAGAACCTCCGCAACATGGCTAAGAAGACACAGAAAGAGAAGGGTGCGTGACTGTGAACTTGCTAGCCTCATCATGCTTGTATAAATGGAGACAACATGACATGTGATGCTTCCCGCTGCCTGCACCTAGTCAATCCATGTGCAATAGCGCTAGCCAGCACATGTGTATGTACACAGGAACCCAAGCTCTATGTATATGTGCATGCATGGTATATGTCAGTTGCTCCTCAACATGCCATCATCCCTCCTGCTTGCCTACAATTTGACCTGGGCATTCATGTCATGCATGACTCTGCAGGTGATGAGCCAACCCCTGCCCAGCAGGGTGCCCAGGTGCCTAATCATAATATTCCGGACACGGCTGAAGATGGCACCGCGGTAGTACAGCAGGACAACGAGGTTCCGAATGCAGCACAGCAGCAGGGCCCAGGAAATGCTGCTCCCGCTGACCCCTGCTGCTGGGCCTCCCTTCTGGATGACAGCCTGGAGGAGATGGACAAGTACAAGTCGGCAGGCGGCCACATGTCCTACCTCAACAAGTACAACCTGGCTGACAAGACGATTGGCTGCTATCTGGTGGGCGGCTCCAAAGACAAGCCGAGCACACCATCAGTGCTTGGGGCGGGCTTGGTGCTCAGTGACATGGCAAGTATATATTATGGCAGATTGCTGTACACTCTGTGTTCTAACTTGCAACATATAATTTGGCCATTTCTGCAACTGATTACTCAGTTGGATCCGGTTTTACTAATCCTTTGGTGGTGCAGGCATCGGTTTCCATTGAGGATACCATTGAGATCCTGGTCATTGGCAAGATGAAGGGGCTGCACCACCGTGCAAAATTTACCCTGCCTGAGCCTACCAAGACACTCACCATCAAGGACTACCCCTTGACCATGTTTGATAAAGTAAGGAACGACAGGACATTAATTAACCACCAGCAGTTCCTGTATCCTGACAAGCTTTCATTACTTCCTATATATGCAGGTAACCTGGCCTGTTCTGGGCATCCTGGCTATCGACAAGGACAGACATGCTGTGCCCTTGTCGCAGTATGTAGCAGGCCCTCAATTATACCGACCATCCCTCTAGAGGAGCATCATGGTTAATGTTTGACCTATGTGTCGGGATGGAGTTGGCATGCATGCCTGCTCCTTCTGCACATGTGTATACATGCTACAACATGTACATATCTCGAGCCATGGTATTGAAAGGCTGTTGTGTGATGGGTGTTGTTGCTTGACCCACGAGGATGGATGGTTGCCCATTGCAAATGGCTGCAAAGCCTTGAATTTATGCTGCCGTAAGGCAGCCAGTTTGATTGGTGTAGTAGACCATATGTAACTATTAAACCCTCTATGCATCATGGGCTTATGAAAGGCTGTGCTAAGTAGCCACTGTGTACACATGTGTTCATAACATGGTATGAATATCCTTATGGCTGTTATGCATTGTTCATCAAGTTCCTGTACATGTAGTACTACTAGTGCTGGTGTGTCGTACATATACATATATACATAGGTCATGAACTTAGCAGGCAGAATTGGTAACACATGTGTGTATACACTGACGCTTCCGGAGGTTCCAGGATTGCCACCAGTCAAGGTAAAACGTTTTACCGATGGTGGAAGGTAAGAGTGCCGCTATTTGATGAACAGTAACGGCCTGGGATAATGTTGACATGAGAGCTGACCAGGAATGGACTCCAGCCGCCATTAAGTTTGCAGATGTACATGTCGTTGGATGACGGTGGTGGGAGCACTCCCGAGATGTACCCGAGTGATTCACTGAGAAGACGGCTAGGGTGACTGCAGTCATCCAGCTGGATGAGGGTGCCCTGAAATACCTGGGTAGACAGAGTTTCACCTGGTAGCGACCACCGGTGTAGATATGCCCACCTGTCCCACACATAATGTATAAGGGGTTGTGTTACAAATGTGGAAACGGTTGATACCCACAACTGAGATTTTATACATGTCATTCCAAATGTAACGATTGATTATATATCATGCTGTTCGTTAAATGATGTCATTCCATGCTACATGGCAATATAATTTTCCGATGACAATCTGGATGCACCTATTTATTAAAGAATCAATAATTTGGCCTAAGAATGTAAAAGAACACCCCTAAGAATGTAAGAGAATACAGAAGGCTGCTGGCCCGAAAGAATGCTAAAGAATGGTAAAATAGTGGTTTTATTTCATAAGAATGAGACTTAAGAATGGGTGCCATACTTAGCAAACCCTATGGTAAGAATGGTTAAAACCGGCCAGAGAGCAGCTAAGTATGCTTTAGGCAAAGAATCAATAAGTTGGCCTAAGAATGTATAAGAACACCCAAAGAACGAAAAGAATACATAAGACTGCTGACCCTAAAGAATGGTAAAGAATCGTAGAGAATGGTAAAGAGTGGTTTTATTTCTTAAGAATGAGACTTAAGAATGGGTGCCATACTTAGCAAACCTATGGTAAGAATGGTAAAACCGGCCAGAGAGCAGCTAAGTATGCTTTAGAGTAAGAATCACTAAGTACGTATAAGAACACCCCAAAGAATGAAAGAGAATACATAAGACTGCTGGGACCTGAAGAATGCTAAAGAATTTGAAAGAACGGTTTTAAGATAAACGGAGGTCATACGAACGTTCTTAGAACGTTCTTAGAACGATGTAAGAACGTTCTACTGATTATTCGATTTTATCAATTTGGCTGGGCTAAGAACGACTTAAGAACGTTCTTAACCCCCCTCCGCGTTCGTAGGGAACCCCGCAAAACCTTTACGGGGACACTGTCCTTGGCTAAAACGCTGTGGAAAGTGACACTTTGCATTTTTTTGCCCTGCAAATCGTTATTTATGTTACTTTCGCGTGAACGATTACACAGGCATGGCACACTCAGCGAAAGCCAAGCGCCTTGGCTGCCGCGGCCGCCCATCCCTTCTGCTCCTCTTTCGCGTCCTCCTCCTCATCAACAAAATCCTCATCCACGGACGACTCATCGGTATCTTGTTCTAGGTCGGTCTCGTAGTCACTGTCACTAAAAGCCTCATCATCGCTAGCGGGATATGTTGCTTGTACCAGTACTTCAATCTCTGGGTCCGTCGCAACCTCCTCGTTATCATCCTCTCCGTATGGATTCAAATTAATTTTGCTAACGTCAGAAAACAACTTGTGAATAACGCCTGTATAACCCTTACGCGAGTAGACCCAGGGAGCGTTGGATGGTCACCTCCTGACGACTCATTGTCTGCCATCGCTGGATGTTATAGACTGGAAGCTATAAAAGTATTATGAAAAGTGTAGTTAAATATTGCAATATGAATTATGCCTTCCAAGTGCGACAAACATTATTGGGTTGGAACGGAGTATGCTTTGGCCCAATCTTTGACAAGACTTGTTATGCTAAGTTGCACATCCGGTCTCTTCCAGACCTTCCACCGCTAGAAGATGTCGGACCAAGTTGTACCCTGGAGGGAGGTTTCTTTGTAACGCGCGCGAGCTCTTGCCCTTGGTGGCGCCTGTGATTGGNCTTGGGGCCTTATTGTGCCATGTTGGCTCGGTCCTGTTGACCATGGCGGCTTCCAGGCCCAGGTGGCCGGCTTCAGGCTGGACCTGTCCTTTCCTCCGTCCGAGTTCCCCTCTTCATGCATGTACCCAACAACGACAGAGAGGCATCAAACAGGTTGATGGCTCTGGTGGCCCCGTCCCCTGCGGCGCAGGTCGCCCCTGAGTAGCCTGTTCGGTTTTCTCCGTCATCCCAGGAGGGGCGGCTTCCCACCGTTTCGTAGCCTCAGTCGCCAGGAGCCCCGGCCTCTACTCATCTCCCCCTCTTTTATCCTTTGTCTCTTGCAATGCAGAGAATTTGGCCGCCACAGTACTGGGCGCACTGTTCGTCGCCGCGGGTTTTAGAGCCCCTCGCCCCGCGCAGCCCCCCCCTGCCCAACGAGACAACACACAAGTGGAGACCAAGAACACCGCCAAGCGTCCCGCACCCGGCCCTGCAGAGCCCACCCGGCCCCGGACCAAGGTCGCCCGCCAAGCCCAGGAACCACATCCAGACCCAGGAGCCCCTTCGAGGAATGAACAAGCGGTCCCAGAAGGTGAGAACCCAGCACCTTTGCCTGTTGATCCGCCTTGTGAAGCCACACCTCCTAGCATGGGTAGCAAGGATAGGCCTAAGGTGCGGGGGCGTTTGAGAGCCTGTGCCGCGGTCTGGAAGGCGACAGTGGTGAACCAGCTCGTGCTGAGCTGGGTCCTGCAAGGGTTCCCTCTGATGTGGCACTCAGGACCTCCCCCCCGGCCGTACTGGGGCAAGAATCACCAATCTGCACGGGACCACGGGGATTTTGTGTCTTCTGCCATCGAGGGTTTGCTGGAGTCAGAGACCATCAAACCTTGCCAGTCCCGCCCTTTCATGACCTGTCCTTTGGGCGTCGTAGAGCAGAAAGGCAAGCTCCACCTCATCTGGGATGGACGCGAAGTCAATAAGCACCTGCACATCCCGGAGCTCCGTTATGAGTCGCTTGCGCAGGTCCCAGGCTGGCTAGGCCCCAAGGACTACATGTTCACCCTGGACCTGAAGTCTGGCTACCACCATATGGACGTACGCGAAGCAGACTGGCGCTACCTTGGTTTTGAATGGCAAGGCCAGTTCTTCGTCTTTACACAACTCCCTTTCGGCCTTGCCTCCGCCTGTTGGGCATTCACCAAGCTAACATGCGAGATCATGCGGACTTGGAGACGGAAGGGCTGGCGGTGCTCAGGATACATCGATGATCAGATCCACGCCCACCAGGATGCCCAGACCCTCATCGCCCGCCGCACCATAATCCTCGACCTCCTTGAGCGCCTGGGGTTCTGCGTGAACCGTGACAAGTCAATGATGGGCGAGCCCCAGCAGCAAGTGAGGTACCTGGGTATGCTGTTAGATACAGCTAAGGGCGTGTACATTGTGCCTGAAGATAAGCGCACTTTCCTGCTCGACTGCATCCGCTCGGCTCTGGGAAAACGGCGCATCAAGGCGAGACAATTGGCCTCCATAAAAGGGCAGCTTCTGTCCATGTCCTGGGCGTTCGGGCAAGTAGCCCGCCTCTACACCCGGGCTCTGGGGCAGGATATTGAGTCGCGCCACACCTGGGATACCCACATCCGCTTATCTAACGACGCAACTGCAGAGCTCGAATTCTGGCTGCGCTGTTTCGACCAGTTTAACGGAACCCGTGCCCTCTGGGAGCCCACACAGGTGCACTCGGTCGTTTTCTGCGATGCAGCCGGGAAATCCCCCAAGCACCTCGGGGGTTGGGGTGCCTGGACGCTGATCGACGGGAAGTTGGCCCAAGCCCGCAGTAATTGGGGAGTAAGGGTCAGTTCGATGGGGTCAACGCCCCAGGAGCTCCAGGCAGTCCTACACGCACTTCAATCCTTCAACGGTCCTGCAGGCCTACGACACCAAGTCATCCGGGTGATTACTGACAATCTCAATTGCGCCAACGTCCTCAACAAAGGGTCCGCAAAAGCCGAGGACTCGTACCGGATTGCCTGCGAAATCTTTTGGTACTGTATTGCCGAGGGTATCACACTGCAGGTGGAGTGGCGGCCGCGAGAAGAAAACACTCTGGCGGACTACCTCTCAAAGCTGCAGGACCGGGACGACTGGATGGTGAACCGTAAGGAATTTCAGAGGCTCAACACCGCCTGGGGCCCCTTTGACATTGATCTTTTCGCGTCACACACCAATCACCAGCTGCCACAATACTATTCCCGCTTTTTCACGCCAGATACCGCGGGTGTAGATGCCTTCGGTTCCACTGGGGGCGGAATTGCTGGGCGAACCCGCCTTTCTGTTTGCTACTTAAGGTCCTGCGGCACGCAGAGCTGTGCAAAGCACGCATCTGTCTGATCGTTCCCCTCTGGCCGACGCGCGACTGGTGGTCCTATCTGACTCAAGACGGGAAGTGGTTTGCGCCTTGCGTCCACGGCCTAAGAGAGCTGGGCAAGGCGTATGATCTTTTCCTGCCAGGGTCTTCGGGAAACGAGATCCCAAAAGGGTCCGCTAACTGGCTATCGCTCGCACTTCTCATCGATTTCCAAACACCTTCCCCGCGCCGGATCGCTGTGCCCCCCGACCCTATGCCCCCCGGGTTTCACAGGAATAAGGGCACGCGCGCAGACACTGCTTGNCCAGGTGCCCTTGGACGCTAACCCCATGATCGGCGATCTAGCTCTGGCGTTGGCAAGCCAGGCGCACAAGGCGCGAGCTAGCAGCACAGTCGCNCAGTACAAAGAGCCATGGCAGGAGTTCCTAGATTGGGCAGAGCTACTACACATTCGGGCGAGCGACATTTACGACATCAGGCCATGTTGTATCTTACTAAACCACAACTGGATGGTGGCGTCGGAAGACACCGATTTGGAAGAGTTTCACCCGCTTAAATAGCGGAGGATGCGGCCATCCCATGAATCGTACAGCCAATTCCGAAATGGCGCGGTCCAGTCCGGAATGGCGTACCGTTGATCCATGCTTCCAATCGATGACGGGGCTCCGCGAGCCAGGGACCAGCGTCCCAGTCGTAGCCTGTGCTACGACCCCCGCCCATACTTCTGCAAGTATGGACTTCCGCCTGAGGCGGCGTTTACTTGTTGGCATCCATGACAGCTTCCCGCTCGCCGTCTGACCCAGAGGTCGGAGCCATAAAGATCTGACAGAAAAGCGGCAAAATAGGCAGTTGGAATTCAGTTAGTTCCAGCGAACTTGTCCAGTAACCGCGCCAAGCGAGAAAGGAAAAATTAGACAGAAAATGTATCAGTTTGGACCCAGATTTAAGAAGCGGAATACAACAACTATCCCCCCTCTAGATGCAGCGTCCTCGATGCATGGCAAGAAACTGGCAGAGCAAAAATCGGGCCAAAAACGCGCGGGAGTTAAAACACTTACCTTTAACCCGCAAATCTTACCTTGCCCGTGCTCGTTGCCGTGCTTCTTCCAGCAGAGGTTTTAGGTCAGGGGTAAAGTTAGCTTCTGGTTCCCAACTGTTGTGCTCAGCCGAGTACCCAACCCACTTGACAAGATACTCGTGCACAGTGCGCTTACGGCGGCGGTTCTGC
>NW_003307634.1:26915-27747 GCF_000143455.1 Volvox carteri f. nagariensis
ATGCAGACAAGGGTGCCGACTTAAGGCATCAGCAACGTTAAGGATGCCTTGCAGGTATTCCCATGTGAAGTCAAACCGGCTAAGGTATTCCATCCACCGGGCTTGACGACGGTTAAGGGTAGGCACGCCTTGCAGAAACGTTAGGGGTTTGTGGTCGGTTTTGAGGGTGAACGGCCGACCCTCCAGATAACACCGCCACTCCTTAAGCGCGTGCAGTACAGCAAGAAGTTCTTGTTCCCCAGTGGTATAACGGGTTTCAGCCCCCGAGAACTTCTTACTAGTAAAAGCAATTGGTCTCCCGTTTTGCAGCAGTACTGCTCCCGTACCATGCAAGGACGCATCAGTTACGACCTCCACACGGAAAGGTTGGGAGTAGTCAGGGAAACGCAGGATGATGTCTTCAGAGACAACACGCTTAAGTGTATCGAACGCTTGCTGGCAGTCAGGACCCCAGCAGTCAGGAGATACAAAAGCCCCTTTACGTGTCAGATTTGTCAGAGGTGCGGCAATAATGGCATAGCGTTCGATGAACTTACGGAAGTAGTTCGTCAGCCCCAAGAACTTCCTTAGTTCTTGTAAATTGGTCGGGGTAGGCCAGTTCCGTACAGAAGCAGTCTTACGGGGGTCCATGCGGATGCCATCCTTGGAGACGATGTGACCAAGGTATTCGACCTGAGGCTGGGCCCAGTGGCACTTAGAACGCTTGGCAAACAGTTGCTCACGCCGCANAATTTCAAAGACCAGTCGTAAATGCTCCAGGTGCTCTTCACGTGTCTTTGAATAGACCAGGATATCGTCTAGGTAGCAAACGACAAAACGGTCTATGTAGGGC
>NW_003307634.1:27797-31885 GCF_000143455.1 Volvox carteri f. nagariensis
TTGGGTACGGCTGTATTCAGTTGCAATTTAGGCCGTACTAGCAATCCATGCGCCCCCTTGCGAATCATACGGATAGCTGCTTTGCGCCCAACGGGTTCAGGTTCAATTCGCTTACAGATAGCGGCAGCAGCAAAATTCACACAGGGTTCGGGGTGCGCAGCACTAGTATTCCCTTCTCCCATCCGTTCCGCAGTGGTGAAAGGCGCCTTATAACACAAGGTTCCCTTCCGCAACTGCAAGGTGTGGGTCTCATAATTCAGATGAGCCCCATACTGATCAAGGGTAGCGGACCCTAAGATAAACGTGGCTGCATCAGTAAACTTAGGCAGCACATACGGACGGACATTTAGGCGCAAAGGGCCCAAGGATATACGAAGGGAAACTTGACCCAAAATGACCTGCTTACCCCCGTCAGCAAGGGTGACAGATGACCACGATGTCGGTTGAGGTTTCAGTCCGAGTTGCTCAACGATGGACGCAGAAATGAAGTCGTCGCTGGCCCCAGAGTCGGCCATGGCAGTTAAAGAATGTCCAGCGACACGAATGCCAACTAACGGGACTCTGGGCCCTGTTGACGTAGCAGCTTTTGCACACAGGACTGAAACATGGGGCTCCGTGTCAAGGTGCCCCAGGACAAGAGGGGGATCGTACCAAACGTCAGCAGTATACGGCAGACCTGGAAGGGAAACAAGTTGACCCGTCATGTCTACACCGTTGAAAAGCTTGCTACCAGCACGAAACTGAAGAACCCGACGCATCCCTATCAGCAAGGAGCAGCCCTCGGGGATACATGTGCTGGTAACAGTAGACAGGCAGCGGTGTCCGGTCGCTGACGTTTGCAAATACGATAGTAAGCCAGCTGAGACTGAAGTTCCTTGAAAGAGGAAGGGGAAATCCAAACGGTATGCCCACCCAAGTACTAGAGGTTAGACGCCGTGGAATAGCAAAAAGATACAGTGCTCATCAAAACAGGACGAGCAGTACGAGCGTCAAACGAAAACGCCGTCCAACGCCTTTTCCACTTGTTTAAAACGCCGGTAAAACAGCACGGACAGCACGTCCANCCGGGCAGATAGGGGTACCGTTCGGGTTTGTACCCAGGGGGTGCTTCCCTAACACTGTCCTGGGCAACCCCCTATTTTTCCCCGTTCCTAGCTCTCTTTTCTGACAGCAACGGGCACTCTGCTACTAGGTGCTTATCCTCCCCACAGCGGAGGCAACGGCTGTTTTTCCGGCGGTACTCGTACTCCGCCCGAGTGCAGTAAAACTTATTCATCCATTCGGCCGGATTCGAATCCCGGCCACGCTTGCCTAGCACCGTCGCCCCTGTTCCCGCGGCAGCGGCCCTGGGCCGACCCTTGTCCCTATGCTTGCCACCCCGACCCCTGCGCCCACGGTTCGACTCACCAGCACCGGAGGCCTGGCGAGCTGTATTTCGCCCAGCGGCAACAGTAGCAGCCCGAGGCCTGACCTCCGGTGCCGGGAGGTCCCCGTCGTCAGTGATGATGGGCGCGGGATCCTGCACAGCGGTGGAAGCACGCAGAAGCACGCGGGTTTGGGCTTGGGAACGAAGTTTAGCAAGTTGACGGGCCTCTACACCAAGCGTGTGCTGCACAAGTTTGGCATATTCCTGAAAAGGCTTTCCGTCATGGTCGGTAGCACATTCTCCCGAGAACTCAGAGGAAAGGCCGCGGATAAACCAGAAAATCCGATCAACCTCCCTTAAGTCAGGAATGGGTGCTATGAGAGCCTCGAAACGACTATGGTACGCGGCTACCGTTTCGTTTGCCCGCATCTGATGCTGCCCAGCAGCAAGCTTTTCTAGCGCTTCTAGTTCGCGCGTTTGAATCTGCGGGGCAAAACGAATTAATAGCGCATCCAAAAGTTGCTCTGAAGTATATTGCAACCGCGCGTTAGTCCAGTCATCATGCCAGGTTTTCGCGGCGCCTTCAAGAGCGTTAGCTAAAAATAAGCAACGGATACTGTCATGATTTCCGCCCCGCACGAAATCAAAATACTTCCGGACATCACGGACGAAGGCGCGGACTCGTGGCGCAACTTCCCGCGATAATTCACTAAGCTTAATCTCCGCAGGAATATTGAGCCTAGGTACCGGAATAGTGATTCTGATCACCTCATCGCTGGCCCCAGCGGGCAAGCCGCGCTCAGTAGCGGCGTTGTTCTCTCCATCGCCGGCGGTCGTCCCGGTGGCGCGACCCGCGATGTGTTCCACTGCAGGAATCAGAACATCGGATGAGGGATTATTCATATTTATTAATTGGTTACTGTTATTCCGGGCAATAGGCGGCGGCGGGACAGTTCCATTGGTCATATTGATAGTGGAGGGCAATCCCCAACGACTTCGCCTAGACTGCTCCATTTCCACTATCCTGACCCAGATCAGGCAGACCGCGTACCCAAGTAAAGCGAACTGTCAATTTTTCTGGAAGTCTGTTCTAGCACCGAACGGGTGCTACGAAGCTCTTGACAGAGCCTCCGGCAAAGGGCAGGGACCGCCGAAGGAACTGGCGGTTCGGAGCCTGCAGCAGTCTTACCGCTATTAACCCAAAATCCTAGAAAATGTCAGCAAACAGATTGCNTAAAGTAGTTTACAGACCGGCGGCAGCGACTTCGCGGACAGCATCGCCAAGAGCGTCGACGATTGTAGCCAAAGGTCCGGTGACGTCGTCGACCTCCATCCACGCGCCGGTAGAAGTGGGGATCTTGATGGCAAAAGGGGGATCTTGAAAATTTCGGAAATGCGAGAGGCCCCGGGAGGAACCGTCTCGATACCAGACTTGTTGTATCTTACTAAACCACAACTGGATGGTGGCGTCGGAAGACACCGATTTGGAAGAGTTTCACCCGCTTAAATAGCGGAGGATGCGGCCATCCCATGAATCGTACAGCCAATTCCGAAATGGCGCGGTCCAGTCCGGAATGGCGTACCGTTGATCCATGCTTCCAATCGATGACGGGGCTCCGCGAGCCAGGGACCAGCGTCCCAGTCGTAGCCTGTGCTACGACCCCCGCCCATACTTCTGCAAGTATGGACTTCCGCCTGAGGCGGCGTTTACTTGTTGGCATCCATGACAGCTTCCCGCTCGCCGTCTGACCCAGAGGTCGGAGCCATAAAGATCTGACAGAAAAGCGGCAAAATAGGCAGTTGGAATTCAGTTAGTTCCAGCGAACTTGTCCAGTAACCGCGCCAAGCGAGAAAGGAAAAATTAGACAGAAAATGTATCAGTTTGGACCCAGATTTAAGAAGCGGAATACAACAGGCCAGAGATAGTGGCCATGTACCTGATGCACGTCTACCAAACCGCGCAAGCAGATGAAGTAGGTCCGGGTCGCGTCGCGGGAGCGAGCGCTGCTATTGCCTGCCATTTCTTTCTCGCGGGCCGCCCCTCACCTACGGAGCACCCAGCATGCAACCTCGTTCGGGACCTGGGCAGGCGCACACTGCAAGGGAAGAAGCTGCACAGGGAAAGCATGCAACCAGAGCATGTCCGCATGTTGGCCGCTCACTTCGCTGGGCCGGATGCCTCACTGCCAGACCTGATGATGGTAGCGGCCATATCGGTTATGTTCGCGGGTTTCCTAAGGTTCAACGACCTAGCCCACATCTCCGTCAAGTCTGATCTGCTCACCCTGCACGACACTCACATGGCCATCACACTGCCTAGGTCCAAAACGGACCAGGAGGGCAAAGGGCAGACCATCCGGATCGCGCGCGTGGGGGGCGTGGCCTGCCCAGTGGGCTTGACAGAGAGGCTGCTGGCGCTTGGTAACTATGTCCGTGTCCCCAGTTCCCCCGTGGAGGACGTGGGTCCGCTGCTGCGCAGGGTTAAGGCGACACAGCAAGGCCAGCAGCTGCAGCAGAGGACCGGCTCTGTTCAGTCACCGATCCCCAGCCTCAGCTATACTTCCTTCCGGGAGAAGCTCGCTGCCATGTGCAGCGCCGTGGGCATCAAGCGCGGCATCATGCCACACTCCATGCGCATCGGGGGAAACAGTGCTGCAGCAGCCAGAGGGGTATCCGAAGAAGCCCGCAAGGCCCACGGTCGCTGAAGACGGGGGATCCTCAG
>NW_003307634.1:31935-35514 GCF_000143455.1 Volvox carteri f. nagariensis
TCTGAGGATCCCCTTACTAACCACAACTGGATGGTGGCGTCGGAAGACACCGATTTGGAAGAGTTTCACCCGCTTAAATAGCGGAGGATGCGGCCATCCCATGAATCGTACAGCCAATTCCGAAAAGGCGCGGTCCAGTCCGGAATGGCGTACCGTTGATCCATGCTTCCAATCGATGACGGGGCTCCGCGAGCCAGGGACCAGCGTCCCAGTCGTAGCCTGTGCTACGACCCCCGCCCATACTTCTGCAAGTATGGACTTCCGCCTGAGGCGGCGTTTACTTGTTGGCATCCATGACAGCTTCCCGCTCGCCGTCTGACCCAGAGGTCGGAGCCATAAAGATCTGACAGAAAAGCGGCAAAATAGGCAGTTGGAATTCAGTTAGTTTCAGCGAACTTGTCCAGTAACCGCGCCAAGCGAGAAAGGAAAAATTAGACAGAAAAATGTATCAGTTTGGACCCAGATTTAAGAAGCGGAATACAACACCCTGTGCGGACCTCCCTTTTCGTAAGCAGCATAAGTAACATCCCTTAACCAGCCGAACTCCTGTGTGGGCCGCTCAACGCCCATATCCTTCACGCCGGGCATACTCAGTCGGTAAGGTAAATCTTTATCACTGTTGATTGATTGCCTGGAGGGAATCTTGGCCCCTTTCGCGGGTTGCTATTTGCTGCGTATTACGACTTGCCCGTTCGTGTGCCGTCTAGTCAGCACTTTAAGCTACCTGCAGGACTTCGCCTAGACCACCCTGCCTTCCATAGCCGTAAAGCCTAAATCAGGCTAGAAGACCAAGTAAGTTCGGTTTTGGTTCACCTTAGGTGTTCTGTCGCCTAGGGGATATTCGGGTTGCTTTTCCCAGCACCCTTTTTGGTAGGTTAGGCAGGCTAGGTCACGCCAGCCGCAGCCGGTCAGCAGTGTTACGCACAGCTGCCCTACCATTTAGCAATTTCGGGCCATTTTCTACGGGGTCGATTTGCTTGTGTATTCGGTCACTTTTACAATCGATACTGTGTTACGCACAGCCGTCTGTCGAACACTCGATCCCGAATACTTTATACGATCTACTCGTTTTACCATCTAGGCTTGGTCAGCCCAGCCTAACATTATTCTTATACTATATATTCAGCTCACCTAAACAGCAGGTTCGAGCTCTTCTGTGCTTAACGAGCATTTCGCGTATCTCTGGCCTAATCCCACGGAGTCACACCAATTCGTTGCTTTTACTAGCCTCAATCCGCTTCTGCAGTGGACCGTTACGACGAAGATTACAGAAGGCCATTCAGAGGACGCGCGGGTCGTAACCCTCTCGGTGTGCGCCACCGAAGTTATCATCATCAAGGTGGTCGGGGCCAGCAGGGCCTTCGCAGGCGGTTTAATCAGCCTAATCATCCACATTTGGTCGATCCGTTCGACCAGGAGCCGGAGCCTGTCGACATAGGCCTGTTGGCGAGAGGCGTGCGTTTCGACTTAGAGCCTCGCCCAGCAATTTTCCGCATACGCTACCTAGTAGTAGTGCAGCTGGACCCCGAGCTCGAACAGCTACCGCGGCCTACGAGCTTTGTCACAGCAAGCTCCCAGGGAGCGAATATTCGACTGCCGTTATTTGAATACGCGGACCTGTGCGCGTCTCCACGCAACGACATGATGGAATAATCACTGTAACCTCATCGAGTTGATTTTCTGTCTTTTTGCTGACGCGGTTTCCACAGAGCAGTCGTTCAATCATTACGCTGCACCACGTACTCATCACTTTCCAGGATTACTATTATTCCAGCTGTTTTTTACGCAGCTACTCTTTGTTTTGCAGCTCAATACAACGCAACGTTACAGCGACACCAGCTTAGGTGGGGCGGGTTTAGTACTCTTAGTAGTCGCTAGGCTTTGTATTGCTTAGTCCTTGCCTGTTCGCTTCGCGTTTGTTGCTGCATCTTTCTCTTTTCCTTTTTCTTATCTTGTTTTTCGTAAGCTAATTATTACACAGGGAATCATAAGTTCCACGGAGCCTCTACGTCGCAACATCCCGCGGGCCGCTACTGCGCAACATCTTCGCTCGACTACTCAGCGAGATCAGCAGGAGGTAAGCAAGGTTTCGCGTAAGGATACGCGTAGGGTGTCCACCTCAGGGTCTAGTACTAGCGAAGCCGCCCGTATTCCGCGCTCGCGTTCCGATAGTGGCCTAGCAGTACAGGTGGAACTTCCCCTGACTAAGTTAGCTCCAACTGAGGGTGAGGTTACTGCTCCACTAGAAACTACCGGAACAGATTCCGATAGGGAGAAGTGGTCGCGTCTTTTCGAATCGCTAGGTAGGCCCCGTACCTACATTAACCCGATCTTTTCTAGGGACAGCGATTCTGACGACGAAATCATGCAGAACCTTTACCCTACCCTTGACCCGTTCCAGCACAACGGGTTGGATGACTTCCTTACGAAGGTTTTCCAGCAAGGAGTTTCTTACCCTCTTTCTAGGAACAACTTGTCTGTTGAAAGCCTGAAGTCGTACCTTGATGCTCTGCCTGGTCGTAACACGCCATTCGAGGCGTGGTACAACTCCCACAGACAAAACCTCATATCAAAAGCCGCAGCGCACTTCGGTGTATCCGAACCAGGTGCGGCAGCCAACACCGTCTCCCCGCGTCAACTGTTTGACTATTACGCCCACATCCTAGAGGAAAACTTTGCCTCCGCGCGCGCTGAGAGTGATCTTGCGCGTTTCAAAAGCATGCAGCAGGGAGCTCTCTCTCCCATAGTCTTCAAGGACATGTTGCTAGCGCTGGAGAAGAAGCTGGACGGTAGAGTCAGTAAACACCAAGTCGCCGAACGTTTCCTTGAGGGCTTAAACCCCGTGGTTCGGCATCACCTGGAGAGGCACCTCATCACCGTGGAGCGCACCAAATGGTACGATCGTTTGGAGAAGACGGCACAAGAGGCTGAGGTTGTGTGGAATAACCTTCCGCTGGAGGACAGGGCAGTGCAGGTACACAAAAGGCCGCCGCAGCAGAAGAGTGCAGCAAAACCCCCTATTAAGGAAAAACGCACCTTCTACTGCGAGAAGCACGGCACTAATGCATCTCACGATACGGCGCAGTGCCGTGTCTTAAATCCCCCAAAGTCGAAGTCCGCGCTTTTGACCTCTGACATCCCCTCCGGAATTGTTGAGCGTTTGGTTGCCTTGATTTCCCAGGGACAGGGCAGCGCGTCGACCTCAGGGGGGTCCAGGGGAATGGGCGGACAAAAGCAGAAGGGGGCTGGACCATCTAAGCCCAAGCAGGGACAGGGAGTTAGCGAATCGCGGGGGAATAGGCCATCTTGCGAGTTCTGCGGAACCATGGGTCACCAGCAGAGCAAGTGCTTCATTTTCCACCCCGAGCTCGCTCCCGCGGGCTACGAGCCCGCTAACCCAGCCCTGAAGGTTTTATTTCTGCAGCGCAAGAAGGCGGTTGAAAAGAAGGCGGCCTTGGCGGCGGCTGTTGCCGCAGCTTTCGAGGACGACTTCGCAGCAGAGGACGAGGGGGATGAGGAGGCGGCCTGCTGCACGACGCAGTTCCATGAAGCGGCGTCGAACGTCTCTCCCAGCCAGCA